>NC_092728.1:25171189-25335897 GCF_047496885.1 Scyliorhinus torazame
GAGAAGAGAGAGAGCGCTGTCCTACAGAGAGAAGAGAGAGAGCGCTGTCCTACAGAAAGAGAGAGAGAGAGAGAGAGAGAGCGCTGTCCTGCAGAGAGAGAGCGCTGTCCTACAGAGAGAGGGAGAGAGCGCTGTCCTGCAGAGTGAGAGAGAGAGCGCTGTCCTGCAGAGTGAGAGAGAGAGCGCTGTCCTACAGAGACCGAGAGAGAGAGTGCTGTCCTTCCGAGAGAGAGAGTGCTGTCCTTCCGAGAGAGAGAGTGCTGTCCTTCCGAGAGAGAGAGTGCTGTCCTTCCGAGAGAGAGAGCGCTGTCCTAAAGAGAGAGAGAGAGCGCTGTTCTGCAGAGACAGAGAGAGAGAGAGAGAGCTGTTCTACAGAGAGAGATAGAGAGCGTTGTCCTACAGAGAGCGTTGTCCTACAGAGAGAGAGAGCGTTGTCCTACAGAGAGAGAGAGCGCTGTCCTACAGAGAGAGAGAGCGCTGTCCTACAGAGAGAGAGAGCGCTGTCCTACAGAGAGAGAGAGCGCTGTCCTACAGAGAGAGAGAGCGCTGTCCTACAGAGAGAGAGAGCGCTGTCCTACAGAGAGAGAGAGCGCTGTCCTACAGAGAGAGAGAGCGCTGTCCTACAGAGAGAGAGAGCGCTGTCCTACAGAGAGAGAGAGCGCTGTCCGACAGAGAGAGAGAGCGCTGTCCGACAGAGAGAGAGAGCGCTGTCCTACAGAGAGAGAGAGCGCTGTCCTACAGAGAGAGAGAGCGCTGTCCTACAGAGAGAGAGAGCGCTGTCCTACAGAGAGAGAGAGCGCTGTCCTACAGAGAGAGAGAGCGCTGTCCTACAGAGAGAGAGAGCGCTGTCCTACAGAGAGAGAGAGCGCTGTCCTACAGAGAGAGAGAGCGCTGTCCTACAGAGAGAGAGAGCGCTGTCCTACAGAGAGAGAGAGCGCTGTCCTACAGAGAGAGAGAGCGCTGTCCTACAGAGAGAGAGAGCGCTGTCCTACAGAGAGAGAGAGCGCTGTCCTACAGAGAGAGAGAGCGCTGTCCTACAGAGAGAGAGAGCGCTGTCCTACAGAGAGAGAGAGCGCTGTCCTACAGAGAGAGAGAGCGCTGTCCTACAGAGAGAGAGAGCGCTGTCCTACAGAGAGAGAGAGCGCTGTCCTACAGAGAGAGAGAGCGCTGTCCTACAGAGAGAGAGAGCGCTGTCCTACAGAGAGAGAGAGCGCTGTCCTACAGAGAGAGAGAGCGCTGTCCTACAGAGAGAGAGAGCGCTGTCCTACAGAGAGAGAGAGCGCTGTCCTACAGAGAGAGAGAGCGCTGTCCTACAGAGAGAGAGAGCGCTGTCCTACAGAGAGAGAGAGCGCTGTCCTACAGAGAGAGAGAGCGCTGTCCTACAGAGAGAGAGAGCGCTGTCCTACAGAGAGAGAGAGCGCTGTCCTACAGAGAGAGAGAGCGCTGTCCTACAGAGAGAGAGAGCGCTGTCCTACAGAGAGAGAGAGCGCTGTCCTACAGAGAGAGAGAGCGCTGTCCTACAGAGAGAGAGAGCGCTGTCCTACAGAGAGAGAGAGCGCTGTCCTACAGAGAGAGAGAGCGCTGTCCTACAGAGAGAGAGAGCGCTGTCCTACAGAGAGAGAGAGCGCTGTCCTACAGAGAGAGAGAGCGCTGTCCTACAGAGAGAGAGAGCGCTGTCCTACAGAGAGAGAGAGCGCTGTCCTACAGAGAGAGAGAGCGCTGTCCTACAGAGAGAGAGAGCGCTGTCCTACAGAGAGAGAGAGCGCTGTCCTACAGAGAGAGAGAGCGCTGTCCTACAGAGAGAGAGAGCGCTGTCCTACAGAGAGAGAGAGCGCTGTCCTACAGAGAGAGAGAGCGCTGTCCTACAGAGAGAGAGAGCGCTGTCCTACAGAGAGAGAGAGCGCTGTCCTACAGAGAGAGAGAGCGCTGTCCTACAGAGAGAGAGAGCGCTGTCCTACAGAGAGAGAGAGCGCTGTCCTACAGAGAGAGAGAGCGCTGTCCTACAGAGAGAGAGAGCGCTGTCCTACAGAGAGAGAGAGCGCTGTCCTACAGAGAGAGAGAGCGCTGTCCTACAGAGAGAGAGAGCGCTGTCCTACAGAGAGAGAGAGCGCTGTCCTACAGAGAGAGAGAGCGCTGTCCTACAGAGAGAGAGAGCGCTGTCCTACAGAGAGAGAGAGCGCTGTCCTACAGAGAGAGAGAGCGCTGTCCTACAGAGAGAGAGAGCGCTGTCCTACAGAGAGAGAGAGCGCTGTCCTACAGAGCGAGAGAGCTCTGTCCTACAGACCGAGAGAGAGCGTAAGAGCGCTGTCCTCCAGTGAGATAGAGAGAGAGAACGCTGTCCTACAGAGAGAGAGAGAGAGCGCTGTCCTACAGAGAGAGAGAGAGAGTGCTGTCCTACAGAGAGAGAGAGAGAGAGTGCTGTCCTACAGAGAGAGAGAGAGAGCACTGTCCGACAGAGAGAGAGAGCGCTGTTCTACAGAGAGAGAGAGAGCGAGAGAGGGTGCTGTCCTACAGAGAGAGAGAGAGAGAGCGCTGTCCTACAGAGGCAGAGAGAGAGAACACTGTCCTACAGAGAGAGAGCGAGAGAGGGCGCTGTCCTACAGAGAGAGAGAGTGAGAGTGCTGTCCTACAGAGGCAGAGAGAGAGAGAGAGAGAACACTGTCCTACAGAGAGAGAGCGAGAGAGGGCGCTGTCCTTCAGAGAGAGAGAGCGCTGTACTACAGAGAGAGAGAGAGAGAGAGAGCGCTGTCCTACAGAGAGAGAGCGCTGTCCTACAGAGAGAGAGCGCTGTCCTACAGAGAGAGAGCGCTGTCCTACAGAGAGAGAGCGCTGTCCTACAGAGAGAGAGCGCTGTCCTACAGAGAGAGAGCGCTGTCCTACAGAGAGAGAGCGCTGTCCTACAGAGAGAGAGAGAGAGCGCTGTCCTACAGAGAGAGAGAGAGAGCGCTGTCCTACAGAGAGAGAGAGAGAGCGCTGTCCTACAGAGAGAGAGAGAGAGCGCTGTCCTACAGAGAGAGAGAGAGAGCGCTGTCCTACAGAGAGAGAGAGAGAGCGCTGTCCTACAGAGAGAGAGAGAGAGCGCTGTCCTACAGAGAGAGAGAGAGAGCGCTGTCCTACAGAGAGAGAGAGAGAGCGCTGTCCTACAGAGAGAGAGAGAGCGCTGTCCTACAGAGAGAGAGAGAGCGCTGTCCTACAGAGAGAGAGAGAGCGCTGTCCTACAGAGAGAGAGAGAGCGCTGTCCTACAGAGAGAGAGAGAGCGCTGTCCTACAGAGAGAGAGAGAGCGCTGTCCTACAGAGAGAGAGAGAGCGCTGTCCTACAGAGAGAGAGAGAGCGCTGTCCTACAGAGAGAGAGAGAGCGCTGTCCTACAGAGAGAGAGAGAGCGCTGTCCTACAGAGAGAGAGAGAGCGCTGTCCTACAGAGAGAGAGAGAGCGCTGTCCGACAGAGAGAGAGAGAGCGCTGTCCGACAGAGAGAGAGAGAGCGCTGTCCGACAGAGAGAGAGAGAGAGCGCTGTCCGACAGAGAGAGAGAGAGAGCGCTGTCCGACAGAGAGAGAGAGAGCGCTGTCCGACAGAGAGAGAGAGAGAGCGCTGTCCGACAGAGAGAGAGAGAGAGCGCTGTCCGACAGAGAGAGAGAGAGCGCTGTCCGACAGAGAGAGAGAGAGCGCTGTCCGACAGAGAGAGAGAGAGCGCTGTCCGACAGAGAGAGAGAGAGCGCTGTCCGACAGAGAGAGAGAGAGCGCTGTCCGACAGAGAGAGAGAGAGCGCTGTCCGACAGAGAGAGAGAGAGCGCTGTCCTACAGAGAGAGAGAGAGCGCTGTCCTACAGAGAGAGAGAGAGCGCTGTCCTACAGAGAGAGAGAGAGCGCTGTCCTACAGAGAGAGAGAGAGCGCTGTCCTACAGAGAGAGAGAGAGCGCTGTCCTACAGAGAGAGAGAGAGAGCGCTGTCCTACAGAGAGAGAGAGAGCGCTGTCCTACAGAGAGAGAGAGAGCGCTGTCCTACAGAGAGAGAGAGAGCGCTGTCCTACAGAGAGAGAGAGAGCGCTGTCCTACAGAGAGAGAGAGAGCGCTGTCCTACAGAGAGAGAGAGAGCGCTGTCCTACAGAGAGAGAGAGAGCGCTGTCCTACAGAGAGAGAGAGAGCGCTGTCCTACAGAGAGAGAGAGAGCGCTGTCCTACAGAGAGAGAGAGAGCGCTGTCCTACAGAGAGAGAGAGAGCGCTGTCCTACAGAGAGAGAGAGAGCGCTGTCCTACAGAGAGAGAGAGAGCGCTGTCCTACAGAGAGAGAGAGAGCGCTGTCCTACAGAGAGAGAGAGAGCGCTGTCCTACAGAGAGAGAGAGAGCGCTGTCCTACAGAGAGAGAGAGAGCGCTGTCCTACAGAGAGAGAGAGAGCGCTGTCCTACAGAGAGAGAGAGAGCGCTGTCCTACAGAGAGAGAGAGAGCGCTGTCCTACAGAGAGAGAGAGAGCGCTGTCCTACAGAGAGAGAGAGAGCGCTGTCCTACAGAGAGAGAGAGAGCGCTGTCCTACAGAGAGAGAGAGAGCGCTGTCCTACAGAGAGAGAGAGAGCGCTGTCCTACAGAGAGAGAGAGAGCGCTGTCCTACAGAGAGAGAGAGAGCGCTGTCCTACAGAGAGAGAGAGAGCGCTGTCCTACAGAGAGAGAGAGAGCGCTGTCCTACAGAGAGAGAGAGAGCGCTGTCCTACAGAGAGAGAGAGAGCGCTGTCCTACAGAGAGAGAGAGAGCGCTGTCCTACAGAGAGAGAGAGAGCGCTGTCCTACAGAGAGAGAGAGAGCGCTGTCCTACAGAGAGAGAGAGAGCGCTGTCCTACAGAGAGAGAGAGAGCGCTGTCCTACAGAGAGAGAGAGAGCGCTGTCCTACAGAGAGAGAGAGAGCGCTGTCCTACAGAGAGAGAGAGAGCGCTGTCCTACAGAGAGAGAGAGAGCGCTGTCCTACAGAGAGAGAGAGAGCGCTGTCCTACAGAGAGAGAGAGAGCGCTGTCCTACAGAGAGAGAGAGAGCGCTGTCCTACAGAGAGAGAGAGAGCGCTGTCCTACAGAGAGAGAGAGAGCGCTGTCCTACAGAGAGAGAGAGAGCGCTGTCCTACAGAGAGAGAGAGAGCGCTGTCCTACAGAGAGAGAGAGAGCGCTGTCCTACAGAGAGAGAGAGAGCGCTGTCCTACAGAGAGAGAGAGAGCGCTGTCCTACAGAGAGAGAGAGAGCGCTGTCCTACAGAGAGAGAGAGAGCGCTGTCCTACAGAGAGAGAGAGAGCGCTGTCCTACAGAGAGAGAGAGAGCGCTGTCCTACAGAGAGAGAGAGAGCGCTGTCCTACAGAGAGAGAGAGAGCGCTGTCCTACAGAGAGAGAGAGAGCGCTGTCCTACAGAGAGAGAGAGAGCGCTGTCCTACAGAGAGAGAGAGAGCGCTGTCCTACAGAGAGAGAGAGAGCGCTGTCCTACAGAGAGAGAGAGAGCGCTGTCCTACAGAGAGAGAGAGAGCGCTGTCCTACAGAGAGAGAGAGAGCGCTGTCCTACAGAGAGAGAGAGAGCGCTGTCCTACAGAGAGAGAGAGAGCGCTGTCCTACAGAGAGAGAGAGAGCGCTGTCCTACAGAGAGAGAGAGAGCGCTGTCCTACAGAGAGAGAGAGAGCGCTGTCCTACAGAGAGAGAGAGAGCGCTGTCCTACAGAGAGAGAGAGAGCGCTGTCCTACAGAGAGAGAGAGAGCGCTGTCCTACAGAGAGAGAGAGAGCGCTGTCCTACAGAGAGAGAGAGAGCGCTGTCCTACAGAGAGAGAGAGAGCGCTGTCCTACAGAGAGAGAGAGAGCGCTGTCCTACAGAGAGAGAGAGAGCGCTGTCCTACAGAGAGAGAGAGAGCGCTGTCCTACAGAGAGAGAGAGAGCGCTGTCCTACAGAGAGAGAGAGAGCGCTGTCCTACAGAGAGAGAGAGAGCGCTGTCCTACAGAGAGAGAGAGAGCGCTGTCCTACAGAGAGAGAGAGAGCGCTGTCCTACAGAGAGAGAGAGAGCGCTGTCCTACAGAGAGAGAGAGAGCGCTGTCCTACAGAGAGAGAGAGAGCGCTGTCCTACAGAGAGAGAGAGAGCGCTGTCCTACAGAGAGAGAGAGAGCGCTGTCCTACAGAGAGAGAGAGAGCGCTGTCCTACAGAGAGAGAGAGAGCGCTGTCCTACAGAGAGAGAGAGAGCGCTGTCCTACAGAGAGAGAGAGAGCGCTGTCCTACAGAGAGAGAGAGAGCGCTGTCCTACAGAGAGAGAGAGAGCGCTGTCCTACAGAGAGAGAGAGAGCGCTGTCCTACAGAGAGAGAGAGAGCGCTGTCCTACAGAGAGAGAGAGAGCGCTGTCCTACAGAGAGAGAGAGAGCGCTGTCCTACAGAGAGAGAGAGAGCGCTGTCCTACAGAGAGAGAGAGAGCGCTGTCCTACAGAGAGAGAGAGAGCGCTGTCCTACAGAGAGAGAGAGAGCGCTGTCCTACAGAGAGAGAGAGAGCGCTGTCCTACAGAGAGAGAGAGAGCGCTGTCCTACAGAGAGAGAGAGAGCGCTGTCCTACAGAGAGAGAGAGAGCGCTGTCCTCCAGAGAGAGAGAGAGCGCTGTCCTCCAGAGAGAGAGAGAGCGCTGTCCTCCAGAGAGAGAGAGAGCCCTGTCCTCCAGAGAGAGAGAGAGCCCTGTCCTCCAGAGAGAGAGAGAGCCCTGTCCTCCAGAGAGAGAGAGAGCCCCGTCCTGCAGAGAGAGAGCCCCGTCCTGCAGAGAGAGAGCCCCGTCCTGCAGAGAGAGAGCCCCGTCCTGCAGAGAGAGAGCCCCGTCCTGCAGAGAGAGAGCCCCGTCCTGCAGAGAGAGAGCCCCGTCCTGCAGAGAGAGAGCCCCGTCCTGCAGAGAGAGAGCCCCGTCCTGCAGAGAGAGAGCCCCGTCCTGCAGAGAGAGAGCCCCGTCCTGCAGAGAGAGAGCCCCGTCCTGCAGAGAGAGAGCCCCGTCCGACAGCGAGAGAGCCCCGTCCGACAGCGAGAGAGCCCCGTCCGACAGCGAGAGAGCCCCGTCCGACAGCGAGAGAGAGAGAGCCCAGTCCGACAGCGAGAGAGAGAGAGCCCAGTCCGACAGCGAGAGAGAGAGAGCCCAGTCCGACAGCGAGAGAGAGAGAGCCCAGTCCGACAGCGAGAGAGAGAGAGCCCAGTCCGACAGCGAGAGAGAGAGAGCCCAGTCCGACAGCGAGAGAGAGAGAGCCCAGTCCGACAGCGAGAGAGAGAACGCTGTCCTACAGAGATAGAGAGATCGAGAGCGTTGTCCTACAGAGTGAGAGAGAGAGAACACTGTCCTACAAAGAGAGAGACAGAGAGAGAGAGGGAGAGAGAGCGCAGTCCTACAGAGAGAGAGAGAGCACTGACCTACAGAGAGAGAGAGAGAGCGCTGTCCTACAGAGACAGAGAGAGAGAGAGAGAGCGCTGTGCTACAGAGAGAGAGAGAGAGAGAGTGCTGTCCTACAGAGAGAGAGAGAGTGCTGTCCTACAGAGAGAGAGAGAGAGAGAGTGAGAACGCTGTCCCAGAGAGAGAGAGAGAGTGCGCTGTCCTACAGAGAGAGAGAGAGAGAGAGAGTGCTGTCCTACAGAGAGAGAGAGAGCGCTGTCCTACAGAGACCGAGAGAGAGAGAGAGTGCTGTCCTTCCGAGAGAGAGAGAGCGCTGTCCTACAGAGAGGGAGCGCTGTCCTCCAGTGAGATAGAGAGTGCAGTCCTACAGAGAGATAGAGAGAGAGTGCGCTGCCCTACCGAGAAATAGAGAGGGAGCGCTGTCCTACAGAGAGAGAGCGAGAGAGAGCCCTGTCCTACAGAGAGAGAGCGCTGTCCTACAGAGAGAGAGAGAGAGAGAACAGTCCTACAGAGAGAGACAGCGCTGTTCTACAGAGAGAGAGAGAGCGAGAGAGGGCGCTGCCCTACAGAGAGAGAGAGAGAGAGAGAGTGCTGTCCTACAGTGAGAGAGAACACTGTCCTACAGAGAGAGAGCGCTGTCCTACAGAGGCAGAGAGAGAGAGAGAACACTGTCCTACAGAGAGAGAGAGAGAGAGCGCTGTCCTACAGAGAGAGAGAGAGAGAGAGCGCTGTCCTACAGAGAGAGAGAGCGAGAGAGAGCACTGTCCTACAGAGAGAGAGCGAGAGAGAGAGCGCTGTCCTACAAGAGAGAGAGAGCGCTGTCCTACAAGAGAGAGAGAACGCTGTCCTACAGAGAGAGAGAGAGAGCGCTGTCCTACAGAGAGAGAGAGCGCTGTCCTACAGAGAGGGAGAGCGCTGTCCTACAGAGAGAGAGAGCGCTGTCCTACAGAGAGAGAGAGCGCTGTCCTACAGAGAGAGAGAGCGCTGTCCTACAGAGAGAGAGAGCGCTGTCCTACAGAGAGAGAGAGCGCTGTCCTACAGAGAGAGAGAGCGCTGTCCTACAGAGAGAGAGAGCGCTGTCCTACAGAGAGAGAGAGCGCTGTCCTACAGAGAGAGAGAGCGCTGTCCTACAGAGAGAGAGAGCGCTGTCCTACAGAGAGAGAGAGCGCTGTCCTACAGAGAGAGAGAGCGCTGTCCTACAGAGAGAGAGAGCGCTGTCCTACAGAGAGAGAGAGCGCTGTCCTACAGAGAGAGAGAGCGCTGTCCTACAGAGAGAGAGAGCGCTGTCCTACAGAGAGAGAGAGCGCTGTCCTACAGAGAGAGAGAGCGCTGTCCTACAGAGAGAGAGAGCGCTGTCCTACAGAGAGAGAGAGCACTGTCCTACAGAGAGAGAGAGAGACAGAGAGAGAGAGAGCTGTCCTACAGAGAGAGAGAGAGAGAGCTGTCCTACAGAGAGAGAGAGAGAGCGCTGTCCTACAGAGAGAGAGAGAGCGCTGCCCTACAGAGAGAGAGAGAGCGCTGTCCTACAGAGAGAGAGAGAGCGAGAGAGAGCGCTGTCCTACAGAGAGAGAGAGAGAGAGAGCGCTGCCCTGCAGAGAGAGAGAGAGGGCTGTCCTACAGAGTGAGAGAGAGAGAGGGCTGTCCTAAAGAGTGTGAGAGAGAGAGCGCTGTCCTACAGAGAGAGAGAGAGCGCTGTCCTACAGAGAGAGAGAGAGCGCTGTCCTACAGAGAGAGAGAGAGCGCTGTCCTACAGAGAGAGAGAGAGCGCTGTCCTACAGAGAGAGAGAGAGCGCTGTCCTACAGAGAGAGAGAGAGAGCTGTCCTACAGAGAGAGAGAGAGCGCTGTCCTACAGAGAGAGAGAGAGAGCGCTGTCCTACAGAGAGAGAGAGACCGCTGTCCGACAGAGAGAGAGAGAGTGCTGTCCGACAGAGAGAGAGAGTGCTGTCCGACAGAGAGAGAGAGTGCTGTCCGACAGAGAGCGAGAGTGCTGTCCGACAGAGAGCGAGAGTGCTGTCCGACAGAGAGAGAGAGTGCTGTCCGACAGAGAGAGAGAGTGCTGTCCGACAGAGAGAGAGAGTGCTGTCCGACAGAGAGAGAGAGTGCTGTCCGACAGAGAGAGAGAGTGCTGTCCGACAGAGAGCGAGAGTGCTGTCCGACAGAGAGCGAGAGTGCTGTCCGACAGAGAGAGAGAGTGCTGTCCGACAGAGAGAGAGAGTGCTGTCCGACAGAGAGAGAGAGTGCTGTCCGACAGAGAGAGAGAGTGCTGTCCGACAGAGAGAGAGAGTGCTGTCCGACAGAGAGAGAGAGTGCTGTCCGACAGAGAGAGAGAGTGCTGTCCGACAGAGAGAGAGAGTGCTGTCCGACAGAGAGAGAGAGTGCTGTCCGACAGAGAGAGAGAGTGCTGTCCGACAGAGAGAGAGAGTGCTGTCCGACAGAGAGAGAGAGTGCTGTCCGACAGAGAGAGAGAGTGCTGTCCGACAGAGAGAGAGAGTGCTGTCCGACAGAGAGAGAGAGTGCTGTCCGACAGAGAGAGAGAGTGCTGTCCGACAGAGAGAGAGAGTGCTGTCCGACAGAGAGAGAGAGTGCTGTCCGACAGAGAGAGAGAGTGCTGTCCGACAGAGAGAGAGAGTGCTGTCCGACAGAGAGAGAGAGTGCTGTCCGACAGAGAGAGAGAGTGCTGTCCGACAGAGAGAGAGAGTGCTGTCCGACAGAGAGAGAGAGTGCTGTCCGACAGAGAGAGAGAGTGCTGTCCGACAGAGAGAGAGAGTGCTGTCCGACAGAGAGAGAGAGTGCTGTCCGACAGAGAGAGAGAGTGCTGTCCGACAGAGAGAGAGAGTGCTGTCCGACAGAGAGAGAGAGTGCTGTCCGACAGAGAGAGAGAGTGCTGTCCGACAGAGAGAGAGAGTGCTGTCCGACAGAGAGAGAGAGTGCTGTCCGACAGAGAGAGAGAGTGCTGTCCGACAGAGAGAGAGAGTGCTGTCCGACAGAGAGAGAGAGTGCTGTCCGACAGAGAGAGAGAGTGCTGTCCGACAGAGAGAGAGAGTGCTGTCCGACAGAGAGAGAGAGTGCTGTCCGACAGAGAGAGAGAGTGCTGTCCGACAGAGAGAGAGAGTGCTGTCCGACAGAGAGAGAGAGTGCTGTCCGACAGAGAGAGAGAGTGCTGTCCGACAGAGAGAGAGAGTGCTGTCCGACAGAGAGAGAGAGTGCTGTCCGACAGAGAGAGAGAGTGCTGTCCGACAGAGAGAGAGAGTGCTGTCCGACAGAGAGAGAGAGTGCTGTCCGACAGAGAGAGAGAGTGCTGTCCGACAGAGAGAGAGAGTGCTGTCCGACAGAGAGAGAGAGTGCTGTCCGACAGAGAGAGAGAGTGCTGTCCGACAGAGAGAGAGAGTGCTGTCCGACAGAGAGAGAGAGAGCACTGACCTACAGAGAGAGAGAGATACAGAGAGCGCTGTCCTACAGAGAGAGAGAGCGAGCGCTGTCGTACAGAGAGAACGAGCGCTGTCGTACAGAGAGAGCGAGCGCTGTCGTACAGAGAGAGAGAGAGAGCGCTGTCCTACAGAGAGAGAGAGAGAGCGCTGTTCTACAGAGAGAGAGAGAGCGCTGTCCTACTGAGAGAGAGCGTTGTTATACTGAGAGTGAGAGAGAGCGCTCTCCTACAGAGACCGAGAGACTGCTGTCATACAACATAGAACATAGAACATTGAAAATACAGCACAGAACAGGCCCTTCGGCCCACGATGTTGTGCCGAACCTTTGTCCTAGATTAATCATAGATTATCATTTAATTTACAGTGGAGAAGGAGGCCATTCGGCCCCCTGAGTCTGCACCGGCTCTTGGAAAGAGCACCCCACCCAAACTCAACACCTCCACCCAACACCAATGGCAATTTTGGACACTAAGGGCAATTTATCATGGCCAATCCACCTACCCTGCACATCTTTGGATTGTGGGAGGAAACCGGAGCACCCGGAGGAAACCCACGCAGACACGGGGAGGACGTGCAGACTCTGCACAGACAGTGACCCAAGCCGGAATCGAACCTGGGACCCTGGAGCTGTGAAGCAGTTGTGCTATCCACAATGCTACCGTGCTCCCCTTAAAAACAAATAAATCTACACTATCATTTTACCGTAATCCATGTACCTATCCAATAGCTGCTTGAAGGTCCCTAATGTTTCCGATTCAACTACTTCCACAGGCAGTGCATTCCATGCCCCCACTACTCTCTGGGTAAAGAACCTACCTCTGATATCCCTCCTATATCTTCCACCTTTCACCTTAAATTTATGTCCCCTTGTAATGGTTTGTTCCACCCGGGGAAAAAGTCTCTGACTGTCTACTCTATCTATTCCCCTGATCATCTTATAAACCTCTATTAAGTCGCCCCTCGTTCTTCTCCGTTCTAATGAGAAAAGGCCTAGCACCCTCAACCTTTCCTCATAAGACCTACTCTCCATTCCAGGTAACATCCTGGTAAATCTTCTTTGCACCTTTTCCAAAGCTTCCACATCCTTCCTAAAATGAGGTGACCAGAACTGTAAACAGTACTCCAAATGTGGCCTTACCAAGTTTTGTACAGCTGCATCATCACCTCACGGCTCTTAAATTCAATCCCTCTGTTAATGAACGCGAGCACACCATAGGCCTTCTTCACAGCTCTATCCACTTTGTGGCAACTTTCAAAGATGTATGAACATAGACCCCAAGATCTCTCTGCTCCTCCACATTGCCAAGAGCTCTACCGTTAACCCTGTATTCCGCATTCATATTTGACCTTCCAAAATGGACAACCTCACACTTTTCAGGGTTAAACTCCATCTGCCACTTCTCAGCCCAGCTCTGCATCCTATCTATGTCTCTTTGCAGCCGACAACAGCCCTCCTTACTATCCACAACTCCACTAATCTTCGTATCGTCTGCAAATTTACTGACCCACCCTTCAACTCCCTCATCCAAGTCATTAATGAAAATCACAAACAGCAGAGGACCCAGAACTGATCCCTGCGGTACGCCACTGGTAACTGGGATCCAGGCTGAATATTTGCCATCCACCACCACTCTCTGACTTCTATCGGTTAGCCAGTTCGTTATCCAACTGGCCAAATTTCCCACTATCCCATGCCTCCTTACTTTCTGCAGAAGCCTACCATGGGGAACCTTATCAAATGCCTTACTAAAATGCATGTACACTACATCCACTGCTTTACCTTCATCCACATGCTTGGTCACCTCCTCAAAGAATTCAATAAGATTTGTAAGGCAAGACCTACCCCTCACAAATCCGTGCTGACTATCCCTAATCAAGCAGTGTCTTTCCAGATGCTCAGAAATCCTATCCTTCAGTACCCTTTCCATTACTTTGCCTACCACCGAAGTAAGACTAACTGGCCTGTGATTCCCAGGGTTATCCCCAGTCCCTTTTTTGAACAGGGGCACGACATTCGCCACTCTCCAATCCCCTGGTACCACCCCTGTTGACAGTGAGGACGAAAAGATCATTGCCAACGGCTCTGCAATTTCATCTCTTGCTTCCCATAGAATCCCTGGATATATCCTGTCAGGCCCGGGGGACTTGTCTAACCTCAAGTTTTTCAAAATGCCCAACACATCTTCCTTCCTAACAAGTATTTCCTCGAGCTTACCAGTCTGTTTCACACTGTCCTCTCCAACAATATCGCCCCTCTCATTTGTAAATACAGAAGAAAAGTACTCGTTCAAGACCTCTCCTATCTCTTCAGACTCAATACACAATCTCCCGCTACTGTCCTTGATCGGACCTACCCTCGCTCTAGTCATTCTCATATTTCTCACATATGTGTAAAAGGCCCTGGGGTTTTCCTTGATCCTACCCGCCAAAGATTGTTCATGCCCTCTCTTAGCTCTCCTAATCCCTTTCTTCAGTTCCCTCCTGGCTATCTTGTATCCCTCCAATGCCCTGTCTGAACCTTGTTTCCTCAGCCTTCCACAAGTCTCCTTTTTCCTCTTAACAAGACATTCAACCTCTCTTGTCAACCATGGTTCCCTCACTCGACCATCTCTTCCCTGCCTTACAGGGACATACATATCAAGGACACGTAGCACCTGTTCCTTGAACAAGTTCCACATTTCACTGGTGTCCTTCCCTGACAGCCTATGTTCCCAACTTATGCACTTCAATTCTTGTCTGACAACATCGTATTTACCCTTCCCCCAATTGTAAACCTTGCCCTGTTGCACACACCTATCCCTCTCCATTACTAAAGTGAAAGTCACAGAATTGTGGCCACTATCTCCAAAATGCTCCCCCACGAACAAATCTATCACTTGCCCTGGTTCATTACCAAGTACTAAATCCAATATTGCCCCTCCTCTGGTCGGACAATCTACATACTGTGTTAGAAAAGCTTCCTGGACACACTGTACAAACACCACCCCATCCAAACTATTTGATCTAAAGAGTTTCCACTCAATGTTTGGGAAGTTAAAGTCACCCATGACTACTACCCTATGACTTCTGCACCTTTCCAAAATCTGTTTCCCAATCTGTTCCTCCACATCTCTGCTACTATTGGGGGGCCTATAGAAAACTCCTAACAAGGTGACTGCTCCTTTCCTATTTCTGACTTCAACCCATACTACCTCAATAGGGTGATACTCCTCGAACTGCCTTTCTGCAGCTGTTATACTATCTCTAATTAATAATGCCACCCCCCCCACCTCTTTTACCACCCTCCCTAATCTTATTGAAATATCTATAACCAGGGACCTCCAACAACCATTTCTGCCCCTCTTCTATCCAAGTTTCCGTGATGGCCACCACATCGTAGTCCCAAGTACCGATCCATGCCTTAAGTTCACCCACCTTATTCCTGATGCTTCTTGCGTTGAAGTATACACACTTCAACCCATCTCCGTGCCTGAAAGTACTCTCCTTTGTCAGTGTTCCCTTCCCCACTGCCTCATTACCTGCTTTGGCATTCTGAATATCGGCTACCTTCGTTGCTGGACTACAAATCCGGTTCCCATTCCCCTGCCAAATTAGTTTAAACCCTCCCGAAGAGTACTAGAAAACCTCCCTCCCAGGATATTGGTGCCCCTCTGGTTCAGATGCAACCCGTCCTGCTTGTACAGGTCCCACCTTCCCCAGAATGCGCTCCAATTATCCAAATACCTGAAGCCCTCCCTCCTACACCATTCCTGCAGCCACGTGTTCAGCTGCACTCTCTCCCTATTCCTAGCCTCGCTATCACGTGGCACCGGCAACAAACCAGAGATGACAACTCTGTCTGTCCTGGCTTTTAACTTCCAGCCTAACTCCCTAAACTTGTTTATTACCTCCACACCCCTTTTCCTAACTATGTCGTTGGTACCAATGTGCACCACGACTTCTGGCTGCTCCCCCTCCCCCTTAAGGATCCTGAAGACACGATCCGAGACATCCCTGGTCCTGGCACCCGGGAGACAACATAACTTCCGGGAGTCTCGCTCGCGACCACAGAATCTCCTATCTATTCCCCTAACCATTGAATCTCCTACAACTATTGCTTTTCTATTCTCCCCCCTTCCCTTCTGAGCCCCAGAGCCAGACTCAGTGCCAGAGACCTGGCCGCTAGGGCCTTCCCCCGGTAGGTCATCCCCCCCCAACAGCATCCAAAACGGTATACTTGTTTTGAAGGGGAATGGCCACGAGGGATCCCTGCACTGTCTGCCTGTTTGTTTTTTTCCCCCTGACGGTAACCCAGCTATTCTTGTCCTGTTCCTTTAGGAGAGAGAGCTGTCCTAAAGAGAGATAGAGAGCTCTGTCCTACAGAGAGAGAGAGAGCCCTGTCCTACAGAGAGAGAGAGAGCGCGCTGTCCTACAGCGAGAGAGAGAGAAAGAGCGCTGTCCTACAGAGAGAGAGAGAGAGCGCTCTCCTACAGAGAGAGATCGAGAGCGTTGTCCTACAGAGCGAGAGAGAGCGCTGTCCTACAGAGAGAGAGAGAGGGAGAGAGAGAGACCGCTGTCCTACAGAGAGAGAGACCGCTGTCCTACAGAGAGAGAGACCGCTGTCCTACAGAGAGAGAGACCGCTGTCCTACAGAGAGAGAGACCGCTGTCCTACAGAGAGAGAGACCGCTGTCCTACAGAGAGAGAGACCGCTGTCCTACAGAGAGAGAGACCGCTGTCCTACAGAGAGAGAGACCGCTGTCCTACAGAGAGAGAGACCGCTGTCCTACAGAGAGAGAGACCGCTGTCCTACAGAGAGAGAGACCGCTGTCCTACAGAGAGAGAGACCGCTGTCCTACAGAGAGAGAGCACGCTGTCCTACAGAGATAGAGATAGCGCTGTCCTACAGAGAGAGAGAGAGAGAGCGCTGTCCTACAGAGAGAGAGAGAGAGAGAGAGCACAGTCCTACAGAGAGAGAGAGAGAGAGCGCTGTCCTACAGAGAGAGAGAGAGAGAGCGCTGTCCTACAGAGAGAGAGAGAGAGAGGGCTGTCCCACTGAGAGAGAGAGAGGGAGAGAGAGAGACCGCTGTCCTACAGAGAGAGAGCACGCTGTCCTACAGAGAGAGAGATAGAGATAGCGCTGTCCTACAGAGAGAGAGAGAGAGAGCGCTGTCCTACAGAGAGAGAGAGAGAGAGAGCACAGTCCTACAGAGAGAGAGAGAGAGAGCACAGTCCTACAGAGAGAGAGAGAGCGCTGTCCTACAGAGAGAGAGAGAGCGAGAGAGAGCGTTGTCCTACAGAGAGAGAGAGAGAGAGAGCGCTGTCCTACAGAGAGAGAGAGAGAGCGAGAGAGAGCGCTGTCCTACAGAGAGAGCGAGAGAGAGCGCTGTCCTACAGAGAGAGAGAGAGAAAGAGCGCTGTCCTACAGAGAGAGAGGGAGCGCTGTCCTACAGAGAGAGAGGGAGCGCTGTCCTACAGAGAGAGAGAAAGAATGCTGTCCGAAAGAGTGAGATAGAGAGCGTTGTCCTACAGAGAGACAGAGAGAAGGAGAGAGAGAGAGAGCACTGTCCTACAGATAGATAGAGCGCTGTCGTACAGGGAGAGAGAGCGCGCTCCTACAGAGAGAGAGAGAGCGCTCTCCTACAGAGAGAGAGAGAGCGCTCTCCTACAGAGAGAGAGAGAGCGCTGTCCTACAGAGAGAGAGAGAGAGAGACAGGGCGCTGTCCTACAGAGAGAGAGAGAGAGAGAGAGCGCTGTCCTACTGAGAGAGAGAGAGGGAGAGAGAGAGACCGCTGTCCTACAGAGAGAGAGACCGCTGTCCTACAGAGAGAGAGACCGCTGTCCTACAGAGAGAGAGACCGCTGTCCTACAGAGAGAGAGACCGCTGTCCTACAGAGAGAGAGAGAGAGCGCTGTCCTACAGAGAGAGAGAGAGAGAGAGAGCACAGTCCTACAGAGAGAGAGAGAGAGCGCTGTCCTACAGAGAGAGAGAGAGCGAGAGAGAGCGCTGCCCTACAGAGAGAGCGAGGGAGAGCGCTGTCCTACAGAGAGAGAGAGTGAGAGCGCTGTCCTACAGAGAGAGCGAGAGAGAGCACTGTCCTACAGAGAGAGAGAGAGAGAGCACTGTCCTACAGAGAGAGAGAGCGAGAGAGAGCGCTGTCCTACAGAGAGAGAGACAGAGCGCTGTCCTACAGAGAGAGAGAGGGAGCGCTGTCCTACAGAGAGAGAGAGAGCGCTGTACTACAGACACAGACAGAGCGAGCGCTGTCCTCCCGAGAGAGAGAGAGCGCTGTCCTACAGAGAGAGAGGGAGCGCTGTCCTACAGAGAGGGAGAGCGTGCACTGTCCTACAGAGAGAGAGAGAGAGAGAGAGCGCTGTCCTACAGAGAGAGAGAGAGAATGCTGTCCGAAAGAGTGAGACAGAGAGCGTTGTCCTACAGAGAGAGAGAGAGCGCTCTCCTACCGATAGAGATCGAGAGCGTTGTCCTACAGAGAGAGAGAGAGCGTTGTCCTCCAGAGAGGGAGAGCGTGCACTGTCCTACAGAGAGAGAGAGAGAGAGAGAGCGCTGTCCTACAGAGAGAGAGAGAGAATGCTGTCCGAAAGAGTGAGATAGAGAGCGTTGTCCTACAGAGAGAGAGAGAGCGCTCTCCTACCGAGATAGATCGAGAGCGTTGTCCTACAGAGAGAGAGAGAGTGCACTGTCCTACAGAGAGAGAGAGAGAGAGAGAGCGCTGTCCTACAGAGAGAGCTAGAGAGCGCTGTCCTACTGAGAGAGAGAGAGAGAGAGAGGGAGAGAGAGAGACCACTGTCCTACAGAGAGAGAGCACGCTGTCCAACAGAGAGAGAGATAGAGATAGCGCTGTCCTACAGAGAGAGAGAGAGCGCGCGCTGTCCTACAGAGAGAGTGAGAGAGAGCGCTGTCCTACAGAGAGACAGAGAGAGCGAGAGAGAGCGCTGTCCTACAGAGAGATAGAGAGAGAGAGCGCTGTCCTACAGAGAGTGAGCACGCTGTCCAACAGAGAGAGAGATAGAGATAGCGCTGTCCTACAGAGAGAGAGAGAGAGAGCGCTGTCCTACAGACAGAGAGAGAGAGAGCGCTGTCCGACAGAGAGAGAGAGAGCGCTGTCCTACAGAGAGAGAGAGAGAGAGAGCGCGCGCTGTCCTACAGAGAGAGTGAGAGAGAGCGCTGTCCTACAGAGAGACAGAGAGAGCGAGAGAGAGCGCTGTCCTACAGAGAGATAGAGAGAGAGAGCGCTGTCCTACAGAGAGAGAGAGAGCGCTGTCCTACAGAGAGAGAGAGAGCGCTGTCCTACAGAGAGAGAGAGAGCGCTGTCCTACAGAGAGAGAGGGAGCGCTGTCCTACAGAGAGAGAGAGAGCGCTGTCCTACAGAGAGAGAGAGAGCGCTGCCTACAGAGAGAAGGAGAGAGAGAGAGCACAGTCCTACAGAGAGAGAGCGCAGTCCTACAGAGAGAGAGAGAGCGAGAGAGAGCACTGTCCTACAGAGAGAGTGAGAGAGAGCGCTGTCCTACAGAGAGAGAGAGAGAGAGAGAGCGAGAGAGAGCGCTGTCCTACAGAGAGAGAGGGAGCGCTGCCCTACAAAGAGAGAGAGAACACTGTCCTACAGAGAGAGAGCGCTGTCCTACAGAGAGAGAGAGAGAGCGCTGTCCGACAGAGAGAGAGAGAGAGCGAGAGAGCGCGCTGTCCTACAGAGAGAGAGAGAGAGAGAGAGAGAGAGCACTGTCCTACAGAGAGATAGAGAGAGAGCGCTGTCCTACATAGAGAGAGAGAGCGCTGTCCTACAGAGAGAGAGGGAGCGCTGTCCTACAGAGAGAGAGCGAGAGAGAGCGCTGTCCTACAGAGAGAGAGAGAGAGAGAGCGCGCTGTCCTACAGAGAGAGTGAGAGAGAGCGCTGTCCTACCGAGAGAGAGAGAGCGCTGTCCTACAGAGAGAGAGAGAGCGCTGCCCTACAGAGAGAGCGAGAGAGAGCGCTGCCCTACAGAGAGAGCGAGAGAGAGCGCTGTCCTACAGAGAGAGAGAGTGAGAGCGCTGTCCTACAGAGAGAGCGAGAGAGAGCGCTGTCCTACAGAGAGAGAGAGACAGAGCGCTGTCCTACAGAGAGAGAGAGAGAGAGAGAGCGCTGTCCTACAGAGAGAGATAGAGAGCGCTGTCCTCCCGAGAGAGAGAGAGCGCTGTCCTACAGAGAGAGAGGGAGCGCTGTCCTACAGAGAGAGAGAACACTGTCCTACAGAGAGAGAGAGAGCGCTGTCCTACAGAGAGAGAGGGAGCGTGCTGTCCTACAGAGAGAGAGAGAGCGAGAGAGAGCGCTGCCCTACAGAGAGAGAGCGCTGTCCTACAGAGAGAGAGAGAGAGCGCTGTCCTACAGAGAGAGAGGGAGCGCTGTCCTACAGAGAGAGCGAGAAGAGCGCTGCCCTACAGTGAGAGCGAGAGAGAGCGCTGTCCTACAGAGAGAGAGAGAGCGCTGTCCTACAGAGAGATAGAGAGAGAGAGCGCTGCCCTACATAGAGAGAGAGAGCGCTGCCCTACATAGAGAGAGAGAGCGTTGTCCTACAGAGAGAGAGGGAGCGCTGTCCTACAGAGAGAGAGAGAGAGCGCTGCCTACAGAGAGAGAGCGCAGTCCTACAGAGAGAGAGAGAGACAGAGCACTGTCCTACAGAGACAGAGAGAGAGCACAGTCCTACAGAGAGAGAGCGCTGTCCTACAGAGAGAGAGAGAGCACTGTCCTACAGGGAGAGCGAGAGAGAGAGCGCTGTCCTACAGAGAGAGAGAGAGAGCACTGTCCTACTGAGAGAGAGAGCGCTGTCCTACAGGGAGAGCGAGAGAGAGCGCTGTCCTACAGAGAGGGAGAGAGAGAGAGCACGCTGTCCTACAGGGAGAGAGCACGCTGTCCTACAGAGAGAGAGCACGCTGTCCTACAGAGATAGAGATAGCGCTGTCCTACAGAGAGAGAGAGAGAGAGAGCGCTGTCCTACAGAGAGAGAGAGAGAGCGCTGTCCTACAGAGAGAGAGAGAGAGAGAGAGAGCGCTGTCCTACAGAGAGAGAGAGAGCGAGAGAGAGCGCTGTCCTACAGAGAGAGAGAGAGAGAGAGAGAGAGAGAGAGAGCTGTCCTACAGAGAGAGAGAGAGCGAGAGAGAGCGCTGTCCTACAGAGAGAGCGAGAGAGAGCGCTGTCCTACAGAGAGAGAGAGAGAGAGAACGTTGTCCTACAGAGAGAGAGGGAGCGCTGTCCTACAGAGAGAGAGAGAATGCTGTCCGAAAGAGTGAGATAGAGAGCGCCGTCCTGCAGAGCGAGATACAGAGCGTTGTCCTACAGAGAGAGAGAGAGCGCTGTCCTACAGAGAGAGAGAGAGAGAGAATGCTGTCCGAAAGAGTGAGATAGAGAGCGTTGTCCTACAGAGAGAGAGAGAGCGCTCTCCTACCGAGAGAGATCGAGAGCGTTGTCCTACAGAGAGAGAGAGAGAGTGCACTGTCCTACAGAGAGAGAGAGAGCGAGAGAGCGCTGCCCTCCAGCGAAAGCGAGTGAGCGCGCTGCCCTACAGAGAGAGCGAGAGAGAGAGCGCTGTCCTACAGAGAGATAGAGAGAGAGAGCGCTGTCCTACATAGAGAGAGAGAGCGCTGTCCTACAGACAGAGAGCACGCTGTCCAACAGAGAGAGAGATAGAGATAGCGCTGTCCTACAGACAGAGAGAGAGAGAGCGCTGTCCGACAGAGAGAGAGAGAGCGCTGTCCTACAGAGAGAGAGAGAGAGAGAGAGAGAGCGCGCGCTGTCCTACAGAGAGAGTGAGAGAGAGCGCTGTCCTACAGAGAGACAGAGAGAGCGAGAGAGAGCGCTGTCCTACAGAGAGATAGAGAGAGAGAGCGCTGTCCTACAGAGAGAGAGAGAGCGCTGTCCTACAGAGAGAGAGAGAGCGCTGTCCTACAGAGAGAGAGGGAGCGCTGTCCTACAGAGAGAGAGAGAGCGCTGCCTACAGAGAGAAGGAGAGAGAGAGAGCACAGTCCTACAGAGAGAGAGCGCAGTCCTACAGAGAGAGAGAGAGCGAGAGAGAGCACTGTCCTACAGAGAGAGTGAGAGAGAGCGCTGTCCTACAGAGAGAGAGAGAGAGAGCGAGAGAGAGCGCTGTCCTACAGAGAGAGAGAGAGAGAGAGCGCTGTCCTACAGAGAGAGAGGGAGCGCTGCCCTACAAAGAGAGAGAGAACACTGTCCTACAGAGAGAGAGCGCTGTCCTACAGAGAGAGAGAGAGAGCGCTGTCCGACAGAGAGAGAGAGAGAGCGAGAGAGCGCGCTGTCCTACAGAGAGAGAGAGAGAGAGAGAGAGCACTGTCCTACAGAGAGATAGAGAGAGAGAGCGCTGTCCTACATAGAGAGAGAGAGCGCTGTCCTACAGAGAGAGAGGGAGCGCTGTCCTACAGAGAGAGAGCGAGAGAGAGCGCTGTCCTACAGAGAGAGAGAGAGAGAGCGCGCTGTCCTACAGAGAGAGTGAGAGAGAGCGCTGTCCTACAGAGAGAGAGAGAGCGCTGCCCTACAGAGAGAGCGAGAGAGAGCGCTGCCCTACAGAGAGAGCGAGAGAGAGCGCTGCCCTACAGAGAGAGCGAGAGAGAGCGCTGTCCTACAGAGAGAGAGAGTGAGAGCGCTGTCCTACAGAGAGAGCGAGAGAGAGCGCTGTCCTACAGAGAGAGAGAGACAGAGCGCTGTCCTACAGAGAGAGAGAGAGAGCGCTGTCCTACAGAGAGAGATAGAGAGCGCTGTCCTCCCGAGAGAGAGAGAGCGCTGTCCTACAGAGAGAGAGGGAGCGCTGTCCTACAGAGAGAGAGAGGGAGCGCTGTCCTACAGAGAGAGAGAGAGCGCTGTCCTGCAGAGAGAGAGCGCGCTGTCCTACAGAGAGAGTGAGAGAGAGCGCTATCATACAGGGAGAGAGAGAGAGAGAGCGCTGCCCTACAGTGAGAGCGAGAGAGAGCGCTGTCCTACAGAGAGAGAGAGAGAGCGCTGTCCTACAGGGAGATAGAGAGAGAGAGAGCTGTCCTACATAGAGAGAGAGAGCGCTGTCCTACAGAGGGAGAGGGAGCGCTGTCCTACAGAGAGAGAGAGAGAGAGAGAGAATGCTGTCCGAAAAAGTGAGAGAGCGCTGCCTACAGAGAGAAGGAGAGAGAGAGAGCACAGTCCTACAGAGAGAGAGCGAAGTCCTACAGAGAGAGAGAGAGCGAGAGAGAGCACTGTCCTACAGAGAGAGCGAGAGCACTGTCCTACAGAGAGAGAGAGCGAGAGAGAGCGCTGTCCTACAGAGAGAGCGAGAGAGAGCGCTGTCCTACAGAGAGAGAGAGAGACAGAGCGCTGTCCTACAGAGAGAGAGAGAGAGCGCTGTCCTACAGAGAGAGAGGGAGCGCTGTCCTACAGAGAGAGAGAGAGAGAGAATGCTGTCCGAAAGAGTGAGATAGAGAGCGCTGTCCTGCAGAGAGAGATAGAGAGAGAGAGGGAGAGAGAGAGCGCTGTCCTACAGAGAGAGATAGAGAGCGTTGTCCTACAGAGAGAGAGAGAGAGAGAGAGCGCTGTCCTACAGAGAGAGAGAGCGCTGTCCTACAGAGAGAGAGAGCGCTGTCCTACAGAGAGAGAGAGCGCTGTCCTACAGAGAGAGAGAAAGAGAGCGCTGTCCTACAGAGAGAGAGAGCGCTGTCCTACAGAGAGAGAGAGCGCTGTCCTTCAGAGAGAGAGAGAATGCTGTCCGACAGAGTGAGAGAGAGAGAGAGAGCGCTGTCCTGCAGAGAGAGAGAGAGAGCGCTGTCCTACAGAGTGAGAGAGAGAGCGCTGTCCTACAGAGAGAGAGAGAGAGAGCGCTGTCCTACAGAGAGAGAGAGAGAGACAGAGCGCTGTCCTACAGAGAGAGATAGAGAGCGTTGTCCGACAGAGAGAGAGAGAGCGCTCTCCTACAGAGAGAGAGTGCACTGTCCTACAGAGAGAGAGAGAGAGAGCGCTGTCCTACAGAGAGAGAGAGAGACAGAGCGCTGTCCGACAGAGAGAGAGAGAGAGAGAGCGCTGTCCCACTGAGAGAGAGGGAGAGAGACAGACCGCTGTCCTACAGAGAGAGAGCATGCTGTCCTACAGAGAGAGATAGAGATAGCGCTGTCCTACAGAGCGAGAGCGAGAGCGGTGTCCGACAGAGAGAGAGAGCGAGAGCGCTGTCCGACAGAGAGAGCGAGAGAGAGCGCTGTCCTACAGAGAGAGAGAGAGAAAGAGCGCTGTCCGACAGAGCGAGAGAGAATGCTGTCCGAAAGAGTGAGATAGAGAGCGTTGTCCTATAGAGAGAGAGAGAGAGCGCTGCCTACAGAGAGAAGGAGAGCGCTGTCCTACAGAGAGAGAGAGAGAGAGAGACAGGGCGCTGTCCTACAGAGAGAGAGAGAGAGAGAGAGCGCTGTCCTACTGAGAGAGAGAGAGGGAGAGAGAGAGACCGCTGTCCTACAGAGAGAGAGACCGCTGTCCTACAGAGAGAGAGACCGCTGTCCTACAGAGAGAGAGACCGCTGTCCTACAGAGAGAGAGACCGCTGTCCTACAGAGAGAGAGACCGCTGTCCTACAGAGAGAGAGACCGCTGTCCTACAGAGAGAGAGACCGCTGTCCTACAGAGAGAGAGACCGCTGTCCTACAGAGAGAGACCGCTGTCCTACAGAGAGAGAGAGAGAGCGCTGTCCTACAGAGAGAGAGAGAGAGACAGCACAGCCCTACAGAGAGAGAGAGAGAGCGCTGTCCTACAGAGAGAGAGAGAGCGAGAGAGAGCGCTGTCCTACAGAGAGAGAGAGAGAGAGCGCGCTGTCCTACAGAGAGAGAGAGCGCTGTCCTACAGAGAGAGAGAGAGAGCGCTGCCCTACAGAGAGAGAGAGCGAGAGAGAGCGCTGTCCTACAGAGAGAGCGAGAGAGAGCAGTGTCCTACAGAGAGAGAGAGAGAGAGCACTGTCCTACAGAGAGAGACAGAGAGAGCGAGAGAGAGCGCTGTCCTACAGAGAGAGCGAGAGAGAGCGCTGTCCTACAGAGAGAGAGACAGAGCGCTGTCCTACAGAGAGAGAGACAGAGCGCTGTCCTACAGAGAGAGAGAGAGCGCTGTCCTACAGACAGAGAGAGAGCGAGCGCTGTCCTGCAGAGAGAGATAGAGAGCGTTGTCCTACAAAGAGAGAGAGAGCGCTGTCCTACAGAGAGAGAGAGCGCGCTGTCCTACAGAGAGAGAGAGGGGGTGAGAGAGAGCGCTGTCCTCCCGAGAGAGAGAGAGCGCTGTCCTACAGAGAGAGAGGGAGCGCTGTCCTACAGAGAGAGAGAGAATGCTGTCCGAAAGAGTGAGACAGAGAGCGTTGTCCTACAGAGAGAGAGAGAGCGCTCTTCTACCGATAGAGATCGAGAGCGTTGTCCTACAGAGAGAGAGAGAGCGTTGTCCTACAGAGAGGGAGAGCGTGCACTGTCCTACAGAGAGAGAGAGAGAGAGAGCGCTGTCCTACAGAGAGAGAGAGAGAATGCTGTCCGAAAGAGTGAGATAGAGAGCGCTGTCCTACAGAGAGAGCTAGAGAGCGCTGTCCTACTGAGAGAGAGAGAGAGAGAGAGGGAGAGAGAGAGACCACTGTCCTACAGAGAGAGAGCACGCTGTCCAACAGAGAGAGAGCGCGCGCTGTCCTACAGAGAGAGCGAGAGAGAGCGCTGTCCTACAGAGAGATAGAGAGAGAGAGCGCTGTCCTACAGAGAGAGAGAGAGCGCTGTCCTACAGAGAGAGAGAGAGCGCTGTCCTACAGAGAGAGAGAGAGCGCTGTCCTACAGAGAGAGAGAGAGCGCTGTCCTACAGAGAGAGAGAGAGCGCTGTCCTACAGAGAGAGAGAGAGCGCTGTCCTACAGAGAGAGAGGGAGCGCTGTCCTACAGAGAGAGAGAGAGCGCTGTCCTACAGAGAGAGAGAGAGCGCTGCCTACAGAGAGAAGGAGAGAGAGAGAGCACAGTCCTACAGAGAGAGAGCGCAGTCCTACAGAGAGAGAGAGAGCGAGAGAGAGCACTGTCCTACAGAGAGAGTGAGAGAGAGCGCTGTCCTACAGAGAGAGAGAGCGCTGTCCTACAGGGAGAGCGAGAGAGAGCGCTGTCCTACAGAGAGAGAGAGAGACAGAGCGCTGTCCTACAGAGAGAGAGAGTGAGAGAGAGAGAGCACGCTGTCCTACAGGGAGAGAGCACGCTGTCCTACAGAGAGAGAGCACGCTGTCCTACAGAGATAGAGATAGCGCTGTCCTACAGAGAGAGAGAGAGAGAGCGAGAGAGAGCGCTGTCCTACAGAGAGAGAGAGAGAGAGAGAGCGCTGTCCTACAGAGAGAGAGAGAGCGAGAGAGAGCGCTGTCCTACAGAGAGAGAGAGAGAGAGAGAGAGAGCTGTCCTACAGAGAGAGAGAGAGCGAGAGAGAGCGTTGTCCTACAGAGAGAGAGGGAGCGCTGTCCTACAGAGAGAGAGAGAATGCTGTCCGAAAGAGTGAGATAGAGAGCGCCGTCCTGCAGAGCGAGATACAGAGCGTTGTCCTACAGAGAGAGAGAGAGCGCTGTCCTACAGAGAGAGAGAGAGAGAGAATGCTGTCCGAAAGAGTGAGATAGAGAGCGTTGTCCTACAGAGAGAGAGAGAGCGCTCTCCTACCGAGAGAGATCGAGAGCGTTGTCCTACAGAGAGAGCGAGAGAGAGAGCGCTGTCCTACAGAGAGATAGAGAGAGAGAGCGCTGTCCTACATAGAGAGAGAGAGCGCTGTCCTACAGAGAGAGAGGGAGCGCTGTCCTACAGAGAGAGAATGCTGTCCGAAAGAGTGAGAGAGAGAGTGCTGCCTACAGAGAGGAGAGAGAGAGAGCGCAGTCCTACAGAGAGCGAGAGAGAGCACTGTCCTACAGAGAGAGTGAGAGAGAGCGCTGTCCTACAGAGAGAGAGAGAGAGAGAGCACTGTCCTCCAGAGAGAGAGAGCGAGAGAGAGCGCTGTCCTACAGAGAAGCGAGAGAGAGCGCTGTCCTACAGAGAGAGAGAGAGAGCGCTGTCCTACAGAGTGAGAGAGAGAGCGCTGTCCTACAGAGAGAGAGAGAGAGAGCGCTGTCCTACAGAGAGAGAGAGAGAGACAGAGCGCTGTCCTACAGAGAGAGATAGAGAGCGTTGTCCGACAGAGAGAGAGAGAGCGCTCTCCTACAGAGAGAGAGTGCACTGTCCTACAGAGAGAGAGAGAGAGAGCGCTGTCCTACAGAGAGAGAGAGAGACAGAGCGCTGTCCGACAGAGAGAGAGAGAGAGAGAGCGCTGTCCCACTGAGAGAGAGGGAGAGAGACAGACCGCTGTCCTACAGAGAGAGAGCATGCTGTCCTACAGAGAGAGATAGAGATAGCGCTGTCCTACAGAGCGAGAGCGAGAGCGGTGTCCGACAGAGAGAGAGAGCGAGAGCGCTGTCCGACAGAGAGAGCGAGAGAGAGCGCTGTCCTACAGAGAGAGAGAGAGAAAGAGCGCTGTCCGACAGAGCGAGAGAGAATGCTGTCCGAAAGAGTGAGATAGAGAGCGTTGTCCTATAGAGAGAGAGAGAGAGCGCTGCCTACAGAGAGAAGGAGAGCGCTGTCCTACAGAGAGAGAGAGAGAGAGAGACAGGGCGCTGTCCTACAGAGAGAGAGAGAGAGAGAGAGCGCTGTCCTACTGAGAGAGAGAGAGGGAGAGAGAGAGACCGCTGTCCTACAGAGAGAGAGACCGCTGTCCTACAGAGAGAGAGACCGCTGTCCTACAGAGAGAGAGACCGCTGTCCTACAGAGAGAGAGACCGCTGTCCTACAGAGAGAGAGACCGCTGTCCTACAGAGAGAGAGACCGCTGTCCTACAGAGAGAGAGACCGCTGTCCTACAGAGAGAGAGACCGCTGTCCTACAGAGAGAGACCGCTGTCCTACAGAGAGAGACCGCTGTCCTACAGAGAGAGAGAGAGAGCGCTGTCCTACAGAGAGAGAGAGAGAGACAGCACAGCCCTACAGAGAGAGAGAGAGAGCGCTGTCCTACAGAGAGAGAGAGAGCGAGAGAGAGCGCTGTCCTACAGAGAGAGAGAGAGAGAGCGCGCTGTCCTACAGAGAGAGTGAGAGAGAGCGCTGTCCTACAGAGAGAGAGAGAGAGCGCTGCCCTACAGAGAGAGAGAGCAAGAGAGAGCGCTGTCCTACAGAGAGAGCGAGAGAGAGCAGTGTCCTACAGAGAGAGAGAGAGAGAGCACTGTCCTACAGAGAGAGACAGAGAGAGCGAGAGAGAGCGCTGTCCTACAGAGAGAGCGAGAGAGAGCGCTGTCCTACAGAGAGAGAGACAGAGCGCTGTCCTACAGAGAGAGAGACAGAGCGCTGTCCTACAGAGAGAGAGAGAGCGCTGTCCTACAGACAGAGAGAGAGCGAGCGCTGTCCTGCAGAGAGAGATAGAGAGCGTTGTCCTACAAAGAGAGAGAGAGCGCTGTCCTACAGAGAGAGAGAGCGCGCTGTCCTACAGAGAGAGAGAGGGGGTGAGAGAGAGCGCTGTCCTCCCGAGAGAGAGAGAGCGCTGTCCTACAGAGAGAGAGGGAGCGCTGTCCTACAGAGAGAGAGAGAATGCTGTCCGAAAGAGTGAGACAGAGAGCGTTGTCCTACAGAGAGAGAGAGAGCGCTCTTCTACCGATAGAGATCGAGAGCGTTGTCCTACAGAGAGAGAGAGAGCGTTGTCCTACAGAGAGGGAGAGCGTGCACTGTCCTACAGAGAGAGAGAGAGAGAGAGCGCTGTCCTACAGAGAGAGAGAGAGAATGCTGTCCGAAAGAGTGAGATAGAGAGCGCTGTCCTACAGAGAGAGCTAGAGAGCGCTGTCCTACTGAGAGAGAGAGAGAGAGAGAGGGAGAGAGAGAGACCACTGTCCTACAGAGAGAGAGCACGCTGTCCAACAGAGAGAGAGCGCGCGCTGTCCTACAGAGAGAGCGAGAGAGAGCGCTGTCCTACAGAGAGATAGAGAGAGAGAGCGCTGTCCTACAGAGAGAGAGAGAGCGCTGTCCTACAGAGAGAGAGAGAGCGCTGTCCTACAGAGAGAGAGAGAGCGCTGTCCTACAGAGAGAGAGAGAGCGCTGTCCTACAGAGAGAGAGGGAGCGCTGTCCTACAGAGAGAGAGAGAGCGCTGTCCTACAGAGAGAGAGAGAGCGCTGCCTACAGAGAGAAGGAGAGAGAGAGAGCACAGTCCTACAGAGAGAGAGCGCAGTCCTACAGAGAGAGAGAGAGCGAGAGAGAGCACTGTCCTACAGAGAGAGTGAGAGAGAGCGCTGTCCTACAGAGAGAGAGAGCGCTGTCCTACAGGGAGAGCGAGAGAGAGCGCTGTCCTACAGAGAGAGAGAGCGCTGTCCTACAGGGAGAGCGAGAGAGAGAGCGCTGTCCTACAGAGAGAGAGAGAGAGAGAGAGAGCACTGTCCTACTGAGAGAGAGAGCGCTGTCCTACAGGGAGAGCGAGAGAGAGCGCTGTCCTACAGAGAGAGAGAGAGACAGAGCGCTGTCCTACAGAGAGAGAGAGTGAGAGAGAGAGAGCACGCTGTCCTACAGGGAGAGAGCACGCTGTCCTACAGAGAGAGAGCACGCTGTCCTACAGAGATAGAGATAGCGCTGTCCTACAGAGAGAGAGAGAGAGAGAGCGCTGTCCTACAGAGAGAGAGAGAGAGAGCGAGAGAGAGCGCTGTCCTACAGAGAGAGAGAGAGAGAGAGAGCGCTGTCCTACAGAGAGAGAGAGAGCGAGAGAGAGCGCTGTCCTACAGAGAGAGAGAGAGAGAGAGAGAGAGAGCTGTCCTACAGAGAGAGAGAGAGCGAGAGAGAGCGTTGTCCTACAGAGAGAGAGGGAGCGCTGTCCTACAGAGAGAGAGAGAATGCTGTCCGAAAGAGTGAGATAGAGAGCGCCGTCCTGCAGAGCGAGATACAGAGCGTTGTCCTACAGAGAGAGAGAGAGCGCTGTCCTACAGAGAGAGAGAGAGAGAGAATGCTGTCCGAAAGAGTGAGATAGAGAGCGTTGTCCTACAGAGAGAGAGAGAGCGCTCTCCTACCGAGAGAGATCGAGAGCGTTGTCCTACAGAGAGAGCGAGAGAGAGAGCGCTGTCCTACAGAGAGATAGAGAGAGAGAGCGCTGTCCTACATAGAGAGAGAGAGCGCTGTCCTACAGAGAGAGAGGGAGCGCTGTCCTACAGAGAGAGAATGCTGTCCGAAAGAGTGAGAGAGAGAGTGCTGCCTACAGAGAGGAGAGAGAGAGAGCGCAGTCCTACAGAGAGCGAGAGAGAGCACTGTCCTACAGAGAGAGTGAGAGAGAGCGCTGTCCTACAGAGAGAGAGAGAGAGAGAGCACTGTCCTCCAGAGAGAGAGAGCGAGAGAGAGCGCTGTCCTACAGAGAAGCGAGAGAGAGCGCTGTCCTACAGAGAGGGAGAGAGACAGAGCGCTGTCCGACAGAGAGAGAGAGAGAGCGCTGTCCTGCAGAGAGAGATAGAGAGCGTTGTCCTACAGAGAGAGAGAGAGCGCTGTCCTACAGAGAGAGAGAGCGCTCTGTCCTACAGAGAGAGCGAGAGGGAGAGAGAGAGTGCGCTGTCCTACAGCGAGAGAGAGAGAGAGAGAGAGAGAGCGCTGTCCTACCGAGAGAGAGAGAGCGCTGTCCTACAGAGAGAGAGGGAGCGCTGTCCTACAGAGAGAGAGAGAACACTGTCCTACAGAGAGAGAGAGAGCGCTGTCCTGCAGAGAGAGAGCGCGCTGTCCTACAGAGAGAGTGAGAGAGAGCGCTGTCACACAGGGAGAGAGAGAGAGAGAGAGAGAGCGCTGCCCTACAGTGAGAGCGAGAGAGAGCGCTGTCCTACAGAGAGAGAGAGAGAGCGCTGTCCTACAGGGAGATAGAGAGAGAGAGAGCTGTCCTACATAGAGAGAGAGAGCGCTGTCCTACAGAGGGAGAGGGAGCGCTGTCCTACAGAGAGAGAGAGAGAGAGAGAGAGAGAATGCTGTCCGAAAGAGTGAGAGAGCGCTGCCTACAGAGAGAAGGAGAGAGAGAGAGCACAGTCCTACAGAGAGAGAGCGAAGTCCTACAGAGAGAGAGAGAGCGAGAGAGAGCACTGTCCTACAGAGAGAGAGAGAGCACTGTCCTACAGAGAGAGAGAGCGAGAGAGAGCGCTGTCCTACAGAGAGAGCGAGAGAGAGCGCTGTCCTACAGAGAGAGAGAGAGACAGAGCGCTGTCCTACAGAGAGAGAGAGAGAGCGCTGTCCTACAGAGAGAGAGGGAGCGCTGTCCTACAGAGAGAGAGAGAGAGAGAGAGAGCGCTGTCCTACAGAGAGAGATAGAGAGCGTTGTCCTACAGAGAGAGAGAGAGAGAGCGCTGTCCTACAGAGAGAGAGAGAGCGCTGTCCTACAGAGAGAGAGAGCGCTGTCCTACAGAGAGAGAGAGCGCTGTCCTACAGAGAGAGAGAGCGCTGTCCTACAGAGAGAGAGAGCGCTGTCCTACAGAGAGAGAGAGCGCTGTCCTACAGAGAGAGAGAGCGCTGTCCTACAGAGAGAGAGAGCGCTGTCCTACAGAGAGAGAGAGCGCTGTCCTACAGAGAGAGAGAGCGCTGTCCTACAGAGAGAGAGAGCGCTGTCCTACAGAGAGAGAGAGCGCTGTCCTACACAGAGAGAGAGAATGCTGTCCGACAGAGTGAGAGAGAGAGCGCTGTCCTACAGAGTGAGAGAGAGAGCGCTGTCCTACAGAGAGAGAGAGAGAGAGCGCTGTCCTACAGAGAGAGAGAGAGAGAGACAGAGCGCTGTCCTACAGAGAGAGATAGAGAGCGTTGTCCGACAGAGAGAGAGAGAGCGCTCTCCTACAGAGAGAGAGTGCACTGTCCTACAGAGAGAGAGAGAGAGCGCTGTCCTACAGAGAGAGAGAGAGACAGAGCGCTGTCCGACAGAGAGAGAGAGAGAGAGAGCGCTGTCCCACTGAGAGAGAGGGAGAGAGACAGACCCCTGTCCTACAGAGAGAGAGCATGCTGTCCTACAGAGAGAGATAGAGATAGCGCTGTCCTACAGAGCGAGAGAGAGAGCGCTGTCCGACAGAGAGAGAGAGCGAGAGCGCTGTCCGACAGAGAGAGCGAGAGAGAGCGCTGTCCTAAAGAGAGAGAGAGAGAAAGAGCGCTGTCCGACAGAGCGAGAGAGAATGCTGTCCGAAAGAGTGAGATAGAGAGCGTTGTCCTACAGAGAGAGAGAGAGAGCGCTGCCTACAGAGAGAAGGAGAGAGAGAGAGCACAGTCCTACAGAGAGAGAGCGCAGTCCTACAGAGAGAGAGAGAGCGAGAGAGAGCACTGTCCTGCAGAGAGAGTGAGAGAGAGCGCTGTCGTACAGAGAGAGAGAGCGCTGTCGTACAGAGAGAGAGAGCGCTGTCCTACAGAGAGAGAGGGAGCGCTGTCCTACAGAGAGAGAGAGAATGCTGTCCGAAAGAGTGAGATAGAGAGCGCTGTCCTGCAGAGAGAGATAGAGAGCGTTGTCCTACAGAGAGAGAGAGAGCGCTGTCCTACAGAGAGAGAGAGCGCACTGTCCTACAGAGAGAGGGAGAGGGAGAGCGCTGTCCTAAAGCGAGAGAGAGAGCGCTGTCCTACAGAGTGAGAGAGAGAGAGAGAACACTGTCCTACAGAGAGAGAGAGAACACTGTCCTACAGAGAGAGAGAGAGCACTGTCCTACAGAGAGAGAGAGAGCGCTGTCCTACAGAGAGAGATAGAGCGCTGTCCTACAGAGTGAGAGAGAACACTGACCTACAGAGAGAGATAGAGCGCTGTCCTACGGAGAGAGAGAGAGCGCTGTCCTACAGAGTGAGAGAGAGAGAGAGAGCGTTGTCCTACAGAGAGAGAGAGAGAGAGAGCGCTGTCCTACAGAGAGAGAGAGAGCGCTGTCCTACAGAGTGAGAGAGAGAGAGAGAGCGCTGTCCTACAGAGTGAGAGAGAGAGAGAGAGCGCTGTCCTACAGAGAGAGAGAGACAGAGAGAGCGCTGTCCTACAGAGAGAGAGAGCGCTGTCCTACAGAGAGAGAGAGCGCTGTCCTACAGAGAGAGAGAGCGCTGTCCTACAGAGAGAGAGAGCGCTGTCCTACAGAGAGAGAGAGCGCTGTCCTACAGAGAGAGAGAGCGCTGTCCTACAGAGAGAGAGAGCGCTGTCCTACAGAGAGAGAGAGCGCTGTCCTACAGAGAGAGAGAGCGCTGTCCTACAGAGAGAGAGAGCGCTGTCCTACAGAGAGAGAGAGCGCTGTCCTACAGAGAGAGAGAGCGCTGTCCTACAGAGAGAGAGAGCGCTGTCCTACAGAGAGAGAGAGCGCTGTCCTACAGAGAGAGAGAGCGCTGTCCTACAGAGAGAGAGAGCGCTGTCCTACAGAGAGAGAGAGCGCTGTCCTACAGAGAGAGAGAGCGCTGTCCTACAGAGAGAGAGAGCGCTGTCCTACAGAGAGAGAGAGCGCTGTCCTACAGAGAGAGAGAGCGCTGTCCTACAGAGAGAGAGAGCGCTGTCCTACAGAGAGAGAGAGCGCTGTCCTACAGAGAGAGAGAGCGCTGTCCTACAGAGAGAGAGAGCGCTGTCCTACAGAGAGAGAGAGCGCTGTCCTACAGAGAGAGAGAGCGCTGTCCTACAGAGAGAGAGAGAGAGAGAGAGCGTTGTCCTACAGAGAGAGAGAGAGAGAGAGAGCGCTGTCCTACAGAGAGAGAGAGAGCGCTGTCCTACAGAGTGAGAGAGAGAGAGAGAGCGCTGTCCTACAGAGAGAGAGAGAGAGAGCGCTGTCCCACAGAGAGAGAGAGAGAGGGCTGTCCTACAGAGTGAGAGAGAGAGAGAGCGCTGTCCTCCTGAGACAGAGAGAGAGAGCGCTGTCCTACAGAGAGAGAGAGAGCGCTGTCCTACAGAGAGAGAGAGAGCGCTGTCCTACAGAGAGAGAGAGAGCGCTGTCCTACAGAGAGAGAGAGAGAGAGACAGCGCTGTCCTCCTGAGACAGAGAGAGCGCTGTCCTACAGAGAGAGAGAGAGCGCTGTCCTACAGAGAGAGAGAGCGCTGTCCTACAGAGAGAGAGAGCGCTGTCCGACAGAGAGAGAGGGCGCGCTGTCCGACAGAGAGAGAGGGCGCGCTGTCCGACAGAGAGAGAGGGCGCGCTGTCCTACAGAGAGAGAGAGAGCACTGTCCTACAGAGAGAGAGAGAGCACTGTCCTACTGAGAGAGAGAGAGGGAGAGAGAGAGAGCGCAGTCCTACAGAGAGAGAGAGAGAGAGCGCTGTCCTACAGAGTGAGAGAGAGAGAGCACTGTCCTACTGAGAGAGGGAGAGAGAGAGATCGCTGTCCTACAGAGAGAGAGATAGAGAGAGCGCTGTCCTACAGAGAGAGAGAGAGAGAGAGAGAGCACAGTCTGACAGTGAGAGAGAAAGCGCTGTCCTACAGAGAGAGAGCGCAGTCCTACAGAGAGAGAGAGAGCGAGAGAGAGCACTGTCCTACAGAGAGAGTGAGAGAGAGCGCTGTCCTACAGAGAGAGAGAGAGAGAGCGAGAGAGAGCGCTGTCCTACAGAGAGAGAGAGCGCTGTCCTACAGAGAGAGAGGGAGCGCTGCCCTACAAAGAGAGAGAGAACACTGTCCTACAGAGAGAGAGCGCTGTCCTACAGAGAGAGAGAGAGAGCGCTGTCCGACAGAGAGAGAGAGAGAGCGAGAGAGCGCGCTGTCCTACAGAGAGAGAGAGAGTGAGAGAGAGAGCACTGTCCTACAGAGAGATAGAGAGAGAGAGCGCTGTCCTACAGAGAGAGAGAGAGCGCTGTCCTACAGAGAGAGAGGGAGCGCTGTCCTACAGAGAGAGAGCGAGAGAGAGCGCTGTCCTACAGAGAGAGCGAGAGAGAGCGCTGCCCTACATAGAGAGAGAGAGCGTTGTCCTACAGAGAGAGAGGGAGCGCTGTCCTACAGAGAGAGAGAGAGAGAGAGAGCGAATGCTGTCCGAAAGAGTGAGAGAGAGAGCGCTGCCTACAGAGAGAGAGCGCAGTCCTACAGAGAGAGAGAGAGACAGAGCACTGTCCTACAGAGACAGAGAGAGAGCACCGTCCTACAGAGAGAGAGCACAGTCCTACAGAGAGAGAGCGCAGTCCTACAGAGAGAGAGAGAGCACTGTCCTACAGGGAGAGCGAGAGAGAGAGCGCTGTCCTACAGAGAGAGAGAGAGAGAGAGAGAGAGCACTGTCCTAATGAGAGAGAGAGCGCTGTCCTACAGGGAGAGCGAGAGAGAGCGCTGTCCTACAGAGAGAGAGAGAGACAGAGCGCTGTCCTACAGAGAGAGAGAGGGAGAGAGAGAGAGCACGCTGTCCTACAGGGAGAGAGCACGCTGTCCTACAGGGAGAGAGCACGCTGTCCTACAGAGAGAGAGCACGCTGTCCTACAGAGATAGAGATAGCGCTGTCCTACAGAGAGAGAGAGAGCGCTGTCCTACAGAGAGAGTGAGAGAGAGCGCTGTCCTACAGAGAGAGAGAGAGCGCTGCCCTACAGAGAGAGCGAGAGAGAGCGCTGCCCTACAGAGAGAGCGAGAGAGAGCGCTGTCCTACAGAGAGAGAGAGTGAGAGCGCTGTCCTACAGAGAGAGCGAGAGAGAGCGCCGTCCTACAGAGAGAGAGAGACAGAGCGCTGTCCTACAGAGAGAGAGAGAGAGAGAGAGCGCTGTCCTACAGAGAGAGATAGAGAGCGCTGTCCTCCCGAGAGAGAGAGAGCGCTGTCCTACAGAGAGAGAGGGAGCGCTGTCCTACAGAGAGAGAGAACACTGTCCTACAGAGAGAGAGAGAGCGCTGTCCTACAGAGAGAGAGAGAGCGTGCTGTCCCACAGAGAGAGAGAGCGAGAGAGAGCGCTGCCCTACAGAGAGAGAGCGCTGTCCTACAGAGAGAGAGAGAGAGCGCTGTCCTACAGAGAGAGAGGGAGCGCTGTCCTACAGAGAGAGCGAGAAGAGCGCTGCCCTACAGTGAGAGCGAGAGAGAGCGCTGTCCTACAGAGAGAGAGAGAGCGCTGTCCTACAGAGAGAGAGAGAGCGCTGTCCTACAGAGAGATAGAGAGAGAGAGCGCTGCCCTACATAGAGAGAGGGAGCGCTGTCCTACAGAGAGAGAGAGAGAGAGAGCGAATGCTGTCCGAAAGAGTGAGAGAGAGAGCGCTGCCTACAGAGAGAGAGCGCAGTCCTACAGAGAGAGAGAGAGACAGAGCACTGTCCTACAGAGACAGAGAGAGAGCACAGTCCTACAGAGAGAGAGCGCAGTCCTACAGAGAGAGAGAGAGCTCTGTCCTACAGGGAGAGCGAGAGAGAGAGCGCTGTCCTACAGAGAGAGAGAGAGAGAGAGCACTGTCCTAATGAGAGAGAGAGCGCTGTCCTACAGGGAGAGCGAGAGAGAGCGCTGTCCTACAGAGAGAGAGAGAGACAGAGCGCTGTCCTACAGAGAGAGAGAGGGAGAGAGAGAGAGCACGCTGTCCTACAGGGAGAGAGCACGCTGTCCTACAGAGAGAGAGCACGCTGTCCTACAGAGATAGAGATAGCGCTGTCCTACAGAGAGAGAGAGAGAGAGAGCGCTGTCCTACAGAGAGAGAGAGAGAGAGCGAGAGAGAGCGCTGTCCTACAGAGAGAGAGAGAGAGAGAGAGAGCGCTGTCCTACAGAGAGAGAGAGAGCGAGAGAGAGCGCTGTCCTACAGAGAGAGAGAGAGAGCTGTCCTACAGAGAGAGAGAGAGCGAGAGAGAGCGCTGTCCTACAGAGAGAGCGAGAGAGAGCGCTGTCCTACAGAGAGAGAGAGAGAGAGAGAGAGAACGTTGTCCTACAGAGAGAGAGGGAGCGCTGTCCTACAGAGAGAGAGAGAATGCTGTCCGAAAGAGTGAGATAGAGAGCGCCGTCCTGCAGAGCGAGATACAGAGCGTTGTCCTACAGAGAGAGAGAGAGCGCTGTCCTACAGAGAGAGAGAGAGAGAGAATGCTGTCCGAAAGAGTGAGATAGAGAGCGTTGTCCTACAGAGAGAGAGAGAGCGCTCTCCTACCGAGAGAGATCGAGAGCGTTGTCCTACAGAGAGAGAGAGAGAGTGCACTGTCCTACAAAGAGAGAGAGAGCGAGAGAGAGCGCTGCCCTACAGCGAAAGCGAGTGAGCGCGCTGCCCTACAGAGAGAGCGAGAGAGAGAGCGCTGTCCTACAGAGAGATAGAGAGAGAGAGCGCTGTCCTACATAGAGAGAGAGAGTGCTGCCTACAGAGAGGAGAGAGAGAGAGCGCAGTCCTACAGAGAGCGAGAGAGAGCACTGTCCTACAGAGAGAGTGAGAGTTGGGGGGTTTTCTACAGAGAGAGAGAGAGAGAGCACTGTCCTCCAGAGAGAGAGAGCGAGAGAGAGCGCTGTCCTACAGAGAAGCGAGAGAGAGCGCTGTCCTACAGAGAGGGAGAGAGACAGAGCGCTGTCCGACAGAGAGAGGGAGAGAGACAGAGCGCTGTCCGACAGAGAGAGAGAGAGAGCGCTGTCCTACAGGGAGATAGAGAGAGAAAGAGCTGTCCTACATAGAGAGAGAGAGCGCTGTCCTACAGAGGGAGAGGGAGCGCTGTCCTACAGAGAGAGAGAGAGAGAGAGAGAGAGAGAATGCTGTCCGAAAGAGTGAGAGAGCGCTGCCTACAGAGAGAAGGAGAGAGAGAGAGCACAGTCCTACAGAGAGAGAGCGAAGTCCTACAGAGAGAGAGAGAGCGAGAGAGAGCACTGTCCTACAGAGAGAGAGAGAGCACTGTCCTACAGAGAGAGAGAGCGAGAGAGAGCGCTGTCCTACAGAGAGAGCGAGAGAGAGCGCTGTCCTACAGAGAGAGAGAGAGAGAGAGCGCTGTCCTACAGAGAGAGAGAGAGAGCGCTGTCCTACAGAGAGAGAGAGAGAGCGCTGTCCTACAGAGAGAGAGGGAGCGCTGTCCTACAGAGAGAGAGAGAGAGAGAATGCTGTCCGAAAGAGTGAGATAGAGAGCGCTGTCCTGCAGAGAGAGATAGAGAGAGAGAGGGAGAGAGAGAGCGCTGTCGTACAGAGAGAGAGAGAGAGAGCACTGTCCTACAGAGTGAGAGAGAGAGAGAGAGAGCGCTGTCCTACAGAGAGAGAGAGCGCTGTCCTACAGAGAGAGAGAGCGCTGTCCTACAGAGAGAGAGAGCGCTGTCCTACAGAGAGAGAGAGAGAGAGCGCTGTCCTACAGAGAGAGAGAGCGCTGTCCTACAGAGAGAGAGAGCGCTGTCCTACAGAGAGAGAGAGCGCTGTCCTACAGAGAGAGAGAGCGCTGTCCTACAGAGAGAGAGAGCGCTGTCCTACAGAGAGAGAGAGAATGCTGTCCGACAGAGTGAGAGAGAGAGAGAGAGCGCTGTCCTGCAGAGAGAGAGAGAGAGAGCGCTGTCCTACAGAGTGAGAGAGAGAGCGCTATCCTACAGAGAGAGAGAGAGAGAGCGCTGTCCTACAGAGAGAGAGAGAGACAGAGCGCTGTCCGACAGAGAGAGAGAGAGAGAGAGCGCTGTCCCACTGAGAGAGAGGGAGAGAGACAGACCGCTGTCCTACAGAGAGAGAGCATGCTGTCCTACAGAGAGAGATAGAGATAGCGCTGTCCTACAGAGCGAGAGAGAGAGCGCTGTCCGACAGAGAGAGAGAGCGAGAGCGCTGTCCGACAGAGAGAGCGAGAGAGAGCGCTGTCCTACAGAGAGAGAGAGAGAGAGAGCGCTGTCCGACAGAGCGAGAGAGAATGCTGTCCGAAAGAGTGAGATAGAGAGCGTTGTCCTACAGAGAGAGAGAGAGAGCGCTGCCTACAGAGAGAAGGAGAGAGAGAGAGCACAGTCCTACAGAGAGAGAGCGCAGTCCTACAGAGAGAGAGAGAGCGAGAGAGAGCACTGTCCTGCAGAGAGAGTGAGAGAGAGCGCTGTCGTACAGAGAGAGAGAGCGCTGTCCTACAGAGAGAGAGGGAGCGCTGTCCTACAGAGAGAGAGAGAATGCTGTCCGAAAGAGTGAGATAGAGAGCGCTGTCCTGCAGAGAGAGATAGAGAGCGTTGTCCTACAGAGAGAGAGAGAGCGCTGTCCTACAGAGAGAGAGAGCGCACTGTCCTACAGAGAGAGGGAGAGGGAGAGCGCTGTCCTAAAGCGAGAGACAGAGCGCTGTCCTACAGAGTGAGAGAGAGAGAGAGAACACTGTCCTACAGAGAGAGAGAGAGAGAGAGCGCAGTCCTACAGAGTGAGAGAGAGAGAGAGAACACTGTCCTACAGAGATAGAAAGAACATTGTCCTACAGAGAGAGAGAGAACACTGACCTACAGAGAGAGATAGAGCGCTGTCCTACGGAGAGAGAGAGCGCGCTGTCCTACAGAGTGAGAGAGAGAGAGAGAGCGTTGTCCTACAGAGAGAGAGAGAGAGAGCGCTGTCCTACAGAGAGAGAGAGAGAGCGCTGTCCTACAGAGTGAGAGAGAGAGAGAGAGCGCTGTCCTACAGAGTGAGAGAGAGAGAGAGAGCGCTGTCCCACAGAGAAAGAGAGAGCGCTGTCCTACAGAGAGCGAGAGCGCTGTCCTACAGAGAGAGAGAGCGCTGTCCTACAGAGAGAGAGAGCGCTGTCCTACAGAGAGAGAGAGCGCTGTCCTACAGAGAGAGAGAGCGCTGTCCTACAGAGAGAGAGAGCGCTGTCCTACAGAGAGAGAGAGCGCTGTCCTACAGAGAGAGAGAGCGCTGTCCTACAGAGAGAGAGAGCGCTGTCCTACAGAGAGAGAGAGCGCTGTCCTACAGAGAGAGAGAGCGCTGTCCTACAGAGAGAGAGAGCGCTGTCCTACAGAGAGAGAGAGCGCTGTCCTACAGAGAGAGAGAGCGCGCTGTCCTACAGAGAGAGAGAGAGAGAGCGCTGTCCCACAGAGAAAGAGAGAGAGAGCGCTGTTCTACAGAGAGAGAGAGAGGGCTGTCCTACAGAGTGAGAGAGAGAGAGAGCGCTGTCCTCCTGAGACAGAGAGAGAGAGCGCTGTCCTACAGAGAGAGAGAGAGCGCTGTCCTACAGAGAGAGAGAGAGCGCTGTCCTACAGAGAGAGAGAGAGCGCTGTCCTACAGAGAGAGAGAGAGCGCTGTCCTACAGAGAGAGAGAGAGCGCTGTCCTACAGAGAGAGAGAGAGAGAGACAGCGCTGTCCTACAGAGAGAGAGAGAGCGCTGTCCTACAGAGAGAGAGAGAGCGCTGTCCTACAGAGAGAGAGAGCGCTGTCTGACAGAGAGAGAGGGCGCGCTGTCTGACAGAGAGAGAGAGACAGCGCTGTCCTCCTGAGACAGAGAGCGAGAGCGCTGTCCTACAGAGAGCGAGAGCGCTGTCCTACAGAGAGCGAGAGCGCTGTCCTACAGAGAGAGAGAGCGCTGTCCTACAGAGAGAGAGAGCGCTGTCCTACAGAGAGAGAGAGCGCTGTCCTACAGAGAGAGAGAGCGCTGTCCTACAGAGAGAGAGAGCGCTGTCCTACAGAGAGAGAGAGCGCTGTCCTACAGAGAGAGAGAGCGCTGTCCTACAGAGAGAGAGAGCGCTGTCCTACAGAGAGAGAGAGCGCTGTCCTACAGAGAGAGAGAGCGCTGTCCTACAGAGAGTGAGAGCGCTGTCCTACAGAGAGTGAGAGCGCTGTCCTACAGAGAGAGAGAGCGCTGTCCTACAGAGAGAGAGAGCGCGCTGTCCTACAGAGAGAGAGAGAGAGAGCGCTGTCCCACAGAGAAAGAGAGAGAGAGCGCTGTTCTACAGAGAGAGAGAGAGAGGGCTGTCCTACAGAGTGAGAGAGAGAGAGAGGGCTGTCCTACAGAGTGAGAGAGAGAGAGAGCGCTGTCCTCCTGAGACAGAGAGAGAGAGAGCGCTGTCCTACAGAGAGAGAGAGAGCGCTGTCCTACAGAGAGAGAGAGAGCGCTGTCCTACAGAGAGAGAGAGAGCGCTGTCCTACAGAGAGAGAGAGACAGAGAGAGCGCTGTCTTCCTGAGACAGAGAGAGCGCTGTCCTACAGAGAGAGAGAGAGCGCTGTCCTACAGAGAGAGAGAGAGCGCTGTCCTACAGAGAGAGAGAGAGCGCTGTCCTACAGAGAGAGAGAGAGCGCTGTCCTACAGAGAGAGAGAGCGCTGTCCGACAGAGAGAGAGGGCGCGCTGTCCGACAGAGAGAGAGAGAGCGCTGTCCTACAGAGAGAGAGAGAGCACTGTCCTACAGAGAGAGAGAGAGCACTGTCCTACTGAGAGAGAGAGAGGGAGAGAGAGAGAGCGCAGTCCTACAGAGAGAGAGAGAGAGAGCGCTGTCCTACAGAGTGAGAGAGAGAGAGCACTGTCCTACTGAGAGAGCGAGAGAGAGGGAGAGAGAGAGATCGCTGTCCTACAGAGAGAGAGATAGAGAGAGCGCTGTCCTACAGAGAGAGAGAGAGAGAGAGAGCACAGTCTGACAGTGAGAGAGAAAGCGCTGTCCTACAGAGAGAGAGAAAGAGATCGCTGTCCTACAGAGAGAGAGAGAGCGCTGTCCTACAGAGAGAGTGAGTACTGTCCTACAGAGAGAGGGAGAGAGAGAGCGCTGTCCTACAGAGGGAGAGCGCTGTCCTACAGGGAGAGATAGAGAGCGTTGTCCTACAGAGAGAGAGAGAGAGCGCTGTCCTACAGAGAGAGAGAGAGAGAGAGAGTGAGCGCTGTCCTACAGAGACAGACAGTGAGAGAGAGAGAGAGCACTGTCCTGCAGAGAGAGAGAGAGAGCTGTCCTACAGAGAGAGAGAGAGAGAGCGCTGTCCTCCAGAGAGAGAGAGAGAGAGAGAGAGAGCGCTGTCCTACAGAGAGAGAGAGCGCTGTCATACAGAGACAGAGAGAAAGCACTGTCCTCCAGAGAGCGCTGTCCTATAGAGAGAGAGAGAGAGAGAGAGACAGCGCTGTCCTACTGAGAGAGAGAGCGCTGTCCCACAGAGAGAGAGAGAGAGTGCTGTCCCACAGAGAGAGAGAGAGAGAGCGCTGTCCTACAGAGAGAGAGAGAGAGAGCACTGTCCTACTGAGAGAGAGAGAGAGAGAGAGAGAACGCTGTCCTACAGAGAGAGAGAGCGCTGCCTACAGAGAGAGAGAGAGAGAGCGCAGTGCTACAGAGAGAGAGAGAGCGAGAGAGAGCGCTGTCCTACAGAGAGAGTGAGAGAGAGCACTGTCCTACAGAGAGAGAGCGAGAGAGAGAGAGAGAGAGAGAGCAAAGTCCTACAGAGAGAGAGAGCTCGCTGTCCTACAGAGAGAGAGAGAGAGAGAGAGAGAGCGCGCTGTCCTACAGCGAGAGAGAGAGACAGAGCGCTGTCCTACCGAGAGAGAGAGAGCGCTGTCCTACAGAGAGAGAGAGCTCGCTGTCCTACAGAGAGAGAGAGAGAGAGAGAGAGAGCGCTGTCCTACCGAGAGAGAGAGAGCGCTGTCCTACAGAGAGAGAGGGAGCGCTCTCCTACAGAGAGAGAGAGAGAGAGAATGCTGTCCGAAAGAGTGAGGTAGAGAGCGTTGTCTAACAGAGTGAGAGAGAGCGCTGTCCTACAGAGAGAGGGAGAGAGAGAGCGCTGTCCTACAGAGGGAGAGCGCTGTCCTACAGGGAGAGAGAGAGAGCGTTCTCCTACAGAGAGAGAGAGAGAGAGTGAGCGCTGTCCTACAGAGAGAGAGAGAGCGCGAGAGCACTGTCCGACAGAGAGAGAGAGAGAGAGAGAGCGCGAGAGCACTGTCCTACAGAGCGCGAGAGAGAGAGAGAGAGTGAGCGCTGTCCTACAGAGAGAGAGCACTGTCCTGCAGAGAGAGAGAGAGAGCTGTCCTACAGAGAGAGAGAGAGAGAGAGAGAGCACTGTCCTACAGAGTGAGAGAGAGAGAGCGCTGTACCACAGAGAGAGAGAGCGCTGTCCTACAGAGAGAGAGAGCGCTGTCATACAGAGACAGAGAGAAAGCACTGTCCTCCAGAGAGCGCTGTCCTACAGAGAGAGAGAGAAAGCGCTGTCCTATAGATCGAGAGAGAGCGCTGTCCCACAGAGAGAGAGAGAGTGCTGTCCTACAGAGAGAGAGAGAGAGAGCACTGTCCTACTGAGAGAGAGAGAGAGATGGAGAGAGAGAGAGCGCTGCCTACAGAGAGCGAGAGAGAGAGGGCGCAGTGCTACAGAGAGAGAGAGAGCGAAAGAGAGCGCTGTCCTACAGAGAGAGTGAGAGAGAGCACTGTCCTACAGAGAGAGAGAGAGAGAGAGAGAGAGCACTGTCCTACAGAGAGAGAGAGAGCGCTGTCCTACAGAGAGAGAGAGAGACCGAGCGCTGTCCTACAGAGAGAGAGAGAGAGAGAGAGCACTGTCCTACTGAGAGAGAGAGACAGAGAGAGCGCTGTCCTACAGAGACAGAGAGAGCGCTGTCCTACAGAGAGAGAGAGCGCTGCCTACAGAGAGCGAGAGAGAGCGCTGCCTACAGAGAGCGAGAGAGAGCGCTGTCCTACAGAGAGAGTGAGAGAGAGCGCTGTCCTACAGAGAGAGAGAGAGCGAGAGAATGCTGTCCGAAAGAGTGAGATAGAGAGCGCTGTCCTACAGAGAGAGAAAGAGAGCGTTCTCCTCCAGAGAGAGAGAGAGCGCTGTCCTACAGAGAGAGAGAGAGAGAGAGCGCTGTCCTACAGAGAGAGAGAGAGCACTGTCCTACAGAGTGAGAGAGAGAGAGAGCGCTGTCCCACAGAGAGAGAGAGAGAGCGTTGTCCGACAGAGAGAGAGCGTTGTCCTACAGAGAGAGTGAGAGAGAGCGCTGTCCTACAGAGAGAGTGAGAGAGAGCGCTGTCCTACAGAGAGAGAGAGAGAGAGAGAGAGCACTGTCCTACAGAGAGAGAGGGAGCGCTGTCCTACAGAGAGAGAGAGAGCGCTGTCCTACAGAGAGAGAGAGCTCGCTGTCCTACAGAGAGAGAGAGAGAGAGAGCGCGCTGTCCTACAGCGAGAGAGAGAGAGAGAGAGCACTGTCCTACAGAGAGAGTGAGAGAGAGCGCTGTCCTACAGAGAGAGAGAGAGAGAGAGAGCACTGTCCTACAGAGAGAGAGGGAGCGCTGTCCTACAGAGAGAGAGGGAGCGCTGTCCTATTGAGAGAGAGAGAGAGAGAGAGAATGCTGTCCGAAAGAGTGAGATCGAGAGCGCTGTCCTACAGAGAGAGAAAGAGAGCGTTGTCCTCCAGAGAGAGAGAGAGCGCTGTCCTACAGAGAGAGAGAGCTCGCTGTCCTACAGAGAGAGAGAGAGAGAGAGCGCGCTGTCCTACAGCGAGAGAGAGAGAGAGAGCGCTGTCCTACCGAGAGAGAGAGAGCGCTGTCCTACCGAGAGAGAGCGAGCGCTGTCCTACCGAGAGAGAGCGAGCGCTGTCCTACAGAGAGAGAGGGAGCGCTGTCCTACAGAGAGAGAGAGAGAGAGCGCTGTCCTACAGAGAGAGAGAGAGCGCTGTCCTACAGAGAGAGAGAGAGCGCTGTCCTAAGGAGAGAGAGAGAGAGCTGTCCTAAGGAGAGAGAGAGAGAGCTCTGTCCTACGGAGAGAGAGAGAGCGCTGTCCTACAGAGAGAGAGAGAGAGAGAGAGAGAGCGAGAGAGCACTGTCCTACAGAGTGAGAGAGAGAGAGAGCGTTGTCCTACAGAGAGAGAGAGAGCGTTGTCCTACAGAGAGAGAGAGCGTTGTCCTACAGAGAGAGAGAGAGAGAGAGCGCTGTCCTACAGAGAGAGAGAGAGCGCTGTCCTACAGAGAGAGAGAGAGCACTGTCCTACAGAGAGAGAGAGCGCTGTCCTACAGAGAGAGAGAGCGCTATCCTACAGAGAGAGAGAGAGAGAGCTGTCCTACAGAGAGAGAGAGAGAGAGCGCTGTCCTACAGAGAGAGAGAGAGAGAGAGAATGCTGTCCTACAGAGAGCGAGAGAGCGCTGTCCTACAGAGAGAGAGAGAGAATGCTGTCCGACAGTGAGAGAGAGACCGCTGTCCTGCAGAGACAGACAGAGAGAGGGGGTGAGAGCGCTGTCCTACAGAGAGAGAGAGGGAGAGCTGTCCTACAGAGAGAGAGAGAGAGAGCGCTGTCCTACAGAGAGAGAGAGCGCTGTCCTACAGAGAGAGAGAGCGCTGTCCTACAGAGAGAGAGAGCGCTGTCCTACAGAGAGAGAGAGCGCTGTCCTACAGAGAGAGAGAGCGCTGTCCTACAGAGAGAGAGAGCGCTGTCCTACAGAGAGAGAGAGCGCTGTCCTACAGAGAGAGAGAGCGCTGTCCTACAGAGAGAGAGAGCGCTGTCCTACAGAGAGAGAGAGCGCTGTCCTACAGAGAGAGAGAGCGCTGTCCTACAGAGAGAGAGAGCGCTGTCCTACAGAGAGAGAGAGCGCTGTCCTACAGAGAGAGAGAGCGCTGTCCTACAGAGAGAGAGAGCGCTGTCCTACAGAGAGAGAGAGCGCTGTCCTACAGAGAGAGAGAGCGCTGTCCTACAGAGAGAGAGAGCGCTGTCCTACAGAGAGAGAGAGCGCTGGCCTACAGCGAGAGAGAGCGCTGGCCTACAGAGAGAGAGAGCGCTGGCCTACAGAGAGAGAGAGAGCGCTGTCCTACAGAGAGAGAGAGAGCGCTGTCCTACAGAGAGAGAGAGCGCTGTCCTACAGAGAGAGAGAGCGCTGTCCTACAGAGAGAGAGAGCGCTGTCCTACAGAGAGAGAGAGCGCTGTCCTACAGAGAGAGAGAGCGCTGTCCTACAGAGAGAGAGAGCGCTGTCCTACAGAGAGAGAGAGCGCTGTCCTACAGAGAGAGAGAGCGCTGTCCTACAGAGAGAGAGAGCGCTGTCCTACAGAGAGAGAGAGCGCTGTCCTACAGAGAGAGAGAGCGCTGTCCTACAGAGAGAGAGAGCGCTGTCCTACAGAGAGAGAGAGCGCTGTCCTACAGAGAGAGAGAGCGCTGTCCTACAGAGAGAGAGAGCGCTGTCCTACAGAGAGAGAGAGCGCTGTCCTACAGAGAGAGAGAGCGCTGTCCTACAGAGAGAGAGAGCGCTGTCCTACAGAGAGAGAGAGCGCTGTCCTACAGAGAGAGAGAGCGCTGTCCTACAGAGAGAGAGAGCGCTGTCCTACAGAGAGAGAGAGCGCTGTCCTACAGAGAGAGAGAGCGCTGTCCTACAGAGAGAGAGAGCGCTGTCCTACAGAGAGAGAGAGCGCTGTCCTACAGAGAGAGAGAGCGCTGTCCTACAGAGAGAGAGAGCGCTGTCCTACAGAGAGAGAGAGCGCTGTCCTACAGAGAGAGAGAGCGCTGTCCTACAGAGAGAGAGAGCGCTGTCCTACAGAGAGAGAGAGCGCTGTCCTACAGAGAGAGAGCGAGAGAGAGAGAGAGAGAGAGAGAGAGAGCAAAGTCCTACAGAGAGAGAGAGAGAGCGTTCTCCTCCAGAGAGAGAGAGAGAGCGCTGTCCTACAGAGAGAGAGAGAGTGCGCTGTCCTACAGAGAGAGTGAGAGAGAGCGCTGTCCTACAGAGAGAGTGAGAGAGAGCGCTGTCCTACAGAGAGAGAGAGAGAGCGCTGTCCTACAGAGAGAGAGAGAGAGCACTGTCCTACAGAGAGAGAGAGAGAGCACTGTCCTACAGAGAGAGAGAGAGCGCTGTCCTACAGAGAGAGAGAGAATGCTGTCCGAAAGAGTGAGATGGCGAGCGCTGTCCTACAGAGAGAGAAAGAGAGCGTTCTCCTCCAGAGAGAGAGAGAGCGCTGTCCTACAGAGAGAGAGGGAGAGAGCGAGCGCGCTGTCCTACAGCGAGAGAGAGAGACAGAGCGCTGTCCTACCGAGAGAGAGATGCGCTGTCCTGCAGAGAGAGAGGGAGCGCTCTCCTACAGAGAGAGAGAGAACACTGTCCTACAGAGAGAGAGAGAACACTGTCCTACAGAGAGAGAGAGAGCACTGTCCTACGGAGAGAGAGAGAGAGCGCTGTCCTACGGAGAGTGAGAGAGAGCGCTGTCCTACAGAGAGAGAGAGAGAGAGAGAGAGAGCACTGTCCTACAGAGTGAGAGAGAGAGAGCACTGTCCTACAGAGTGAGAGAGAGAGAGCGCTGTACCACAGAGAGAGAGAGAGAGCGTTGTCCGACAGAGAGAGAGAGAGCGTTGTCCTACAGAGAGAATGAGAGAGAGCGCTGTCCTGCAGAGAGAGTGAGAGAGCGCGCTGTCCTACAGAGAGAGTGAGAGAGAGCGCTGTCCTACAGAGAGAGAGAGAGAGAGCACTGTCCTACAGAGAGAGAGAGAGCACTGTCCTACAGAGAGAGAGGGAGCGCTGTCCTACAGAGAGAGAGGGAGCGCTGTCCTACAGAGAGAGAGAGAGAGAGAGAGAGAGATAGAATGCTGTCCGAAACAGTGAGATAGAGAGCGCTGTCCTACAGAGAGAGAAAGAGAGCGTTGTCCTCCAGAGAGAGAGAGAGCGCTGTCCTACAGAGAGAGAGAGCTCGCTGTCCTACAGAGAGAGAGAGAGAGAGAGAGAGAGCGCGCTGTCCTACAGCGAGAGAGAGAGACAGAGCGCTGTCCTACCGAGAGAGAGAGAGCGCTGTCCTGCAGAGAGAGAGAGCTCGCTGTCCTACAGAGAGAGAGAGAGAGAGAGAGAGCGCTGTCCTACCGAGAGAGAGAGAGCGCTGTCCTACAGAGAGAGAGGGAGCGCTCTCCTACAGAGAGAGAGAGAGAGAGAATGCTGTCCGAAAGAGTGAGTTGGAGAGCGTTGTCTAACAGAGTGAGAGAGAGCGCTGTCCTACAGAGAGAGGGAGAGAGAGAGCGCTGTCCTACAGAGGGAGAGCGCTGTCCTACAGGGAGAGAGAGAGAGCGTTCTCCTACAGAGAGAGAGAGAGAGAGTGAGCGCTGTCCTACAGAGAGAGAGAGAGCGCGAGAGCACTGTCCTACAGAGAGAGAGAGAGAGAGAGAGCGCGAGAGCACTGTCCTACAGAGCGCGAGAGAGAGAGAGAGAGTGAGCGCTGTCCTACAGAGAGAGAGCACTGTCCTGCAGAGAGAGAGAGAGAGCTGTCCTACAGAGAGAGAGAGAGAGAGAGAGCACTGTCCTACAGAGTGAGAGAGAGAGAGCGCTGTACCACAGAGAGAGAGAGCGCTGTCCTACAGAGAGAGAGAGCGCTGTCATACAGAGACAGAGAGAAAGCACTGTCCTCCAGAGAGCGCTGTCCTATAGAGAGAGAGAGAGAGAGAGACAGCGCTGTCCTACTGAGAGAGAGAGCGCTGTCCTGCAGAGAGAGCGAGCGCGCTGTCCTACACAGAGAGAGAGAGAGCGCTGTCCTACAGAGAGAGAGAGAAAGCGCTGTCCTATAGATCGAGAGAGAGCGCTGTCCCACAGAGAGAGAGAGAGTGCTGTCCCACAGAGAGAGAGAGAGAGCGCTGTCCTACAGAGAGAGAGAGAGAGAGCACTGTCCTACTGAGAGAGAGAGAGAGATGGAGAGAGAGAGAGCGCTGCCTACAGAGAGCGAGAGAGAGAGGGCGCAGTGCTACAGAGAGAGAGAGAGCGAAAGAGAGCGCTGTCCTACAGAGAGAGTGAGAGAGAGCACTGTCCTACAGAGAGAGAGAGAGAGAGAGAGAGAGAGAGCACTGTCCTACAGAGAGAGAGAGAGCGCTGTCCTACAGAGAGAGAGAGAGACCGAGCGCTGTCCTACAGAGAGAGAGAGAGAGAGAGAGCACTGTCCTACTGAGAGAGAGAGACAGAGAGAGCGCTGTCCTACAGAGACAGAGAGAGCGCTGTCCTACAGAGAGAGAGAGCGCTGCCTACAGAGAGCGAGAGAGAGCGCTGCCTACAGAGAGCGAGAGAGAGCGCTGCCTACAGAGAGCGAGAGAGAGCGCTGTCCTACAGAGAGAGTGAGAGAGAGCGCTGTCCTACAGAGAGAGAGAGAGAGAGAGAATGCTGTCCGAAAGAGTGAGATAGAGAGCGCTGTCCTACAGAGAGAGAAAGAGAGCGTTCTCCTCCAGAGAGAGAGAGAGAGCGCTGTCCTACAGAGAGAGAGAGAGCACTGTCCTACAGAGTGAGAGAGAGAGAGAGCGCTGTCCCACAGAGAGAGAGAGAGAGCGTTGTCCGACAGAGAGAGAGCGCTGTCCTACAGAGAGAGTGAGAGAGAGCGCTGTCCTACAGAGAGAGTGAGAGAGAGCGCTGTCCTACAGAGAGAGAGAGAGAGAGAGAGCACTGTCCTACAGAGAGAGAGGGAGCGCTGTCCTACAGAGAGAGAGGGAGCGCTGTCCTACAGAGACAGAGAGAGCGCTGTCCTACAGAGAGAGAGAGCTCGCTGTCCTACAGAGAGAGAGAGAGAGAGAGCGCGCTGTCCTACAGCGAGAGAGAGAGAGCACTGTCCTACAGAGAGAGTGAGAGAGAGCGCTGTCCTACAGAGAGAGAGAGAGAGAGAGAGCACTGTCCTACAGAGAGAGAGGGAGCGCTGTCCTACAGAGAGAGAGGGAGCGCTGTCCTATTGAGAGAGAGAGAGAGAGAGAGAGAGAGAATGCTGTCCGAAAGAGTGAGATCGAGAGCGCTGTCCTACAGAGAGAGAAAGAGAGCGTTGTCCTCCAGAGAGAGAGAGAGCGCTGTCCTACAGAGAGAGAGAGCTCGCTGTCCTACAGAGAGAGAGAGAGAGAGAGCGCGCTGTCCTACAGCGAGAGAGAGAGAGAGAGCGCTGTCCTACCGAGAGAGAGAGAGCGCTGTCCTACCGAGAGAGAGCGAGCGCTGTCCTACCGAGAGAGAGCGAGCGCTGTCCTACAGAGAGAGAGGGAGCGCTGTCCTACAGAGAGAGAGAGAGCGCTGTCCTACAGAGAGAGAGAGAGCGCTGTCCTAAGGAGAGAGAGAGAGAGCTGTCCTAAGGAGAGAGAGAGAGAGCTCTGTCCTACGGAGAGAGAGAGAGAGCGCTGTCCTACAGAGAGAGAGAGAGAGAGAGAGAGAGCGAGAGAGCACTGTCCTACAGAGTGAGAGAGAGAGAGAGCGTTGTCCTACAGAGAGAGAGAGAGCGTTGTCCTACAGAGAGAGAGAGAGCGTTGTCCTACAGAGAGAGAGAGAGAGAGAGCGCTGTCCTACAGAGAGAGAGAGAGCGCTGTCCTACAGAGAGAGAGAGAGCGCTGTCCTACAGAGAGAGAGAGAGCGCAGTCCTACAGAGAGAGAGAGAGCACTGTCCTACAGAGAGAGAGAGCGCTGTCCTACAGAGAGAGAGAGCGCTATCCTACAGAGAGAGAGAGAGAGAGCTGTCCTACAGAGAGAGAGAGAGAGAGAGCGCTGTCCTACAGAGAGAGAGAGAGAGAGAGAATGCTGTCCTACAGAGAGCGAGAGAGCGCTGTCCTACAGAGAGAGAGAGAGAATGCTGTCCGACAGTGAGAGAGAGACCGCTGTCCTGCAGAGACAGACAGAGAGAGGGGGTGAGAGCGCTGTCCTACAGAGAGAGAGAGGGAGAGCTGTCCTACAGAGAGAGAGCGCTGTCCTACAGAGAGAGAGAGCGCTGTCCTACAGAGAGAGAGAGCGCTGTCCTACAGAGAGAGAGAGCGCTGTCCTACAGAGAGAGAGAGCGCTGTCCTACAGAGAGAGAGAGCGCTGTCCTACAGAGAGAGAGAGCGCTGTCCTACAGAGAGAGAGAGCGCTGTCCTACAGAGAGAGAGAGCGCTGTCCTACAGAGAGAGAGAGCGCTGTCCTACAGAGAGAGAGAGCGCTGTCCTACAGAGAGAGAGAGCGCTGTCCTACAGAGAGAGAGAGCGCTGTCCTACAGAGAGAGAGAGCGCTGTCCTACAGAGAGAGAGAGCGCTGTCCTACAGAGAGAGAGAGCGCTGTCCTACAGAGAGAGAGAGCGCTGTCCTACAGAGAGAGAGAGCGCTGTCCTACAGAGAGAGAGAGCGCTGTCCTACAGAGAGAGAGAGCGCTGTCCTACAGAGAGAGAGAGCGCTGTCCTACAGCGAGAGAGAGCGCTGGCCTACAGAGAGAGAGAGCGCTGGCCTACAGAGAGAGAGAGCGCTGTCCTACAGAGAGAGAGAGAGCGCTGTCCTACAGAGAGAGAGAGCGCTGTCCTACAGAGAGAGAGAGCGCTGTCCTACAGAGAGAGAGAGCGCTGTCCTACAGAGAGAGAGAGCGCTGTCCTACAGAGAGAGAGAGCGCTGTCCTACAGAGAGAGAGAGCGCTGTCCTACAGAGAGAGAGAGCGCTGTCCTACAGAGAGAGAGAGCGCTGTCCTACAGAGAGAGAGAGCGCTGTCCTACAGAGAGAGAGAGCGCTGTCCTACAGAGAGAGAGAGCGCTGTCCTACAGAGAGAGAGAGCGCTGTCCTACAGAGAGAGAGAGCGCTGTCCTACAGAGAGAGAGAGCGCTGTCCTACAGAGAGAGAGAGCGCTGTCCTACAGAGAGAGAGAGCGCTGTCCTACAGAGAGAGAGAGCGCTGTCCTACAGAGAGAGAGAGCGCTGTCCTACAGAGAGAGAGAGCGCTGTCCTACAGAGAGAGAGAGCGCTGTCCTACAGAGAGAGAGAGCGCTGTCCTACAGAGAGAGAGAGCGCTGTCCTACAGAGAGAGAGAGCGCTGTCCTACAGAGAGAGAGAGCGCTGTCCTACAGAGAGAGAGAGCGCTGTCCTACAGAGAGAGAGAGCGCTGTCCTACAGAGAGAGAGAGCGCTGTCCTACAGAGAGAGAGAGCGCTGTCCTACAGAGAGAGAGAGCGCTGTCCTACAGAGAGAGAGAGCGCTGTCCTACAGAGAGAGAGAGCGCTGTCCTACAGAGAGAGAGAGCGCTGTCCTACAGAGAGAGAGAGCGCTGTCCTACAGAGAGAGAGAGCGCTGTCCTACAGAGAGAGAGAGCGCTGTCCTACAGAGAGAGAGAGCGCTGTCCTACAGAGAGAGAGAGCGCTGTCCTACAGAGAGAGAGAGCGCTGTCCTACAGAGAGAGAGAGCGCTGTCCTACAGAGAGAGAGAGCGCTGTCCTACAGAGAGAGAGAGCGCTGTCCTACAGAGAGAGAGAGCGCTGTCCTACAGAGAGAGAGAGCGCTGTCCTACAGAGAGAGAGAGCGCTGTCCTACAGAGAGAGAGAGCGCTGTCCTACAGAGAGAGAGAGCGCTGTCCTACAGAGAGAGAGAGCGCTGTCCTACAGAGAGAGAGAGCGCTGTCCTACAGAGAGAGAGAGCGCTGTCCTACAGAGAGAGAGAGCGCTGTCCTACAGAGAGAGAGAGCGCTGTCCTACAGAGAGAGAGAGCGCTGTCCTACAGAGAGAGAGAGCGCTGTCCTACAGAGAGAGAGAGCGCTGTCCTACAGAGAGAGAGAGCGCTGTCCTACAGAGAGAGAGAGCGCTGTCCTACAGAGAGAGAGAGCGCTGTCCTACAGAGAGAGAGAGCGCTGTCCTACAGAGAGAGAGAGCGCTGTCCTACAGAGAGAGAGAGCGCTGTCCTACAGAGAGAGAGAGCGCTGTCCTACAGAGAGAGAGAGCGCTGTCCTACAGAGAGAGAGAGCGCTGTCCTACAGAGAGAGAGAGCGCTGTCCTACAGAGAGAGAGAGCGCTGTCCTACAGAGAGAGAGAGCGCTGTCCTACAGAGAGAGAGAGCGCTGTCCTACAGAGAGAGAGAGCGCTGTCCTACAGAGAGAGAGAGCGCTGTCCTACAGAGAGAGAGAGCGCTGTCCTACAGAGAGAGAGAGCGCTGTCCTACAGAGAGAGAGAGCGCTGTCCTACAGAGAGAGAGAGCGCTGTCCTACAGAGAGAGAGAGCGCTGTCCTACAGAGAGAGAGAGCGCTGTCCTACAGAGAGAGAGAGCGCTGTCCTACAGAGAGAGAGAGCGCTGTCCTACAGAGAGAGAGAGCGCTGTCCTACAGAGAGAGAGAGCGCTGTCCTACAGAGAGAGAGAGCGCTGTCCTACAGAGAGAGAGAGCGCTGTCCTACAGAGAGAGAGAGCGCTGTCCTACAGAGAGAGAGAGCGCTGTCCTACAGAGAGAGAGAGCGCTGTCCTACAGAGAGAGAGAGCGCTGTCCTACAGAGAGAGAGAGCGCTGTCCTACAGAGAGAGAGAGCGCTGTCCTACAGAGAGAGAGAGCGCTGTCCTACAGAGAGAGGGAGAGCCCTGTCCGACAGAGAGAGAGAGCGCTGTTCTACAGAGAGAGAGAGGGTGCTGTCCTACAGTGAGAGAGAGAGCGCTGTCCTACAGAGAGAGAGAGCGCTGTTCTACAGAGAGAGAGAGAGCGAGAGAGGGTGCTGTCCTACAGAGAGAGAGAGAGAGAGCGCTGTCCTACAGAGGCAGAGAGAGAGAACACTGTCCTACAGAGAGAGAGCGAGAGAGGGTGCTGTCCTCCAGAGAGAGAGAGAGTGCTGTCCTACAGAGGCAGAGAGAGAGAGAGAGAACACTGTCCTACAGAGAGAGAGCGAGAGAGGGCGCTGTCCTTCAGGGAGAGAGAGAGCGCTGTCCTACAGAGACAGAGAGAGAGAGTGCACTGTCCTCCAGAGAGATAGAGAGAGAGTGTGCACTGTCCTACAGCGAGATAGCGAGAGAGCGCTGTCCTACAGAGAGAGAGAGAGAGAGAGGGCTGCCCTACAGAGTGAGAGAGAGAGAGAGCGCTGTCCTACAGAGTGAGAGAGAGAGAAAACACTGTCCTACAAAGAGAGAGAGAGAGAGAGAGCGCTGTCCTGCAGAGAGAGAGGGAGAGAGAGCGCAGTCATACAGAGAGAGAGAGAGCACTGACCTAGAAAGAGAGAGAGAGAGAGCGCTGTCCTACAGAGACAGAGAGCGCTGTCCTACAGAGAGAGAGAGCGCTGTCCTACAGAGAGAGGGAGAGCCCTGTCCTACAGAGAGAGAGTGCTGTCCTACAGAGAGAGAGAGAGAGCACTGTCCGACAGAGAGAGAGAGCGCTGTTCTACAGAGAGAGAGAGGGTGCTGTCCTACAGTGAGAGAGAGAGCGCTGTCCTACAGAGAGAGAGAGCGCTGTTCTACAGAGAGAGAGAGAGCGAGAGAGGGTGCTGTCCTACAGAGAGAGAGAGAGAGAGCGCTGTCCTACAGAGGCAGAGAGAGAGAACACTGTCCTACAGAGAGAGAGCGAGAGAGGGTGCTGTCCTCCAGAGAGAGAGAGAGTGCTGTCCTACAGAGGCAGAGAGAGAGAGAGAGAACACTGTCCTACAGAGAGAGAGCGAGAGAGGGCGCTGTCCTTCAGGGAGAGAGAGAGCGCTGTCCTACAGAGACAGAGAGAGAGAGTGCACTGTCCTCCAGAGAGATAGAGAGAGAGTGTGCACTGTCCTACAGCGAGATAGCGAGAGAGCGCTGTCCTACAGAGAGAGAGAGAGAGAGAGGGCTGCCCTACAGAGTGAGAGAGAGAGAGAGCGCTGTCCTACAGAGTGAGAGAGAGAGAAAACACTGTCCTACAAAGAGAGAGAGAGAGAGAGAGCGCTGTCCTGCAGAGAGAGAGGGAGAGAGAGCGCAGTCATACAGAGAGAGAGAGAGCACTGACCTAGAAAGAGAGAGAGAGAGAGCGCTGTCCTACAGAGACAGAGAGCGTGAGAGAGAGAGAGCGCTGTGCTACAGAGAGCGAGAGAGAGAGTGCTGTCCTACAGAGAGAGAGAGAGTGCTGTCCTACAGAGAGAGAGAGAGTGCTGTCCTACAGAGAGAGAGAGTGAGAACGCTGTCCCAGAGAGAGAGAGTGCGCTGTCCTACAGAGAGAGAGAGTGCGCTGTCCTACAGAGAGAGAGAGAGAGTGCTGTCCTACAGAGAGAGAGAGAGAGAGCGCTGTCCTACAGCGAGAGAGAGAGAGAGAGAGAGTGTGCTGTCCTACAGAGAGAGAGAGAGCGCTGTCCTACAGAGAGAGAGAGAGAGAGAGCGCTGTCCTACAGAGAGGGAGCGCTGTCCTCCAGTGAGATAGAGAGTGCAGTCCTACAGAGAGAGACACCGCTGTTCTACAGAGAGAGAGAGAGCTAGAGAGGGCGCTGCCCCACAGAGAGAGAGAGAGAGCGCTGTCCTACAGAGAGAGAGAGAGCGCTGTCCTACAGAGTGAGAGAGAACACCGTCCTACAGAGAGAGAGCGCTGTCCTACAGAGGCAGAGAGAGAGAGAGAACACTGTCCTACAGAGAGAGAGCGAGAGAGGGCGCTGTCCTACAGAGAGAGAGAGAGAGAGAGCGCTGACCTGGAGAGAGAGAGAGAGCGCTGTCCTACAGAGAGAGAGAGAGAGAGTGAGAACGCTGTCCCAGAGAGAGAGAGAGAGTGCGCTGTCCAACTTAGAGAGAGAGAGATAGCGCTGTCCTGCAGAAAGAGATAGGGTGCTGTCCTACAGAGAGAGAGAGAGAGAGAGCGCTGTCCTACAGAGAGCGAGAGAGAGCGCTGTCCTACAGAGAGAGAGAGCGAGAGAGAGCGCTGTCCTACAGAGAGAGAGCGAGAGAGAGCGCTGTCCTACAAGAGAGAGAGAGTGCTGTCCTACAGAGAGAGAGAGAGCGCTGTCCTACAGAGAGAGAGAGAGCACAGTCCAACAGAGAGATAGAGAGCGCTGTCCTACAGAGAGAGAGAGAGCGAGAGAGAGCGCTGTCCTACAGAGAGAGAGAGAGCGAGAGAGAGCGCTGTCCCACAGAGAGAGAGAGAGAGAGAGAGCGCTGCCCTACAGAGAGAGAGAGATCGCTGTCCTACAGAGAGAGAGCTGTCCTACAGAGTGAGAGAGAGAGAGGGCTGTCCTACAGAGTGAGAGAGAGAGAGGGCTGTCCTACAGAGTGAGAGAGAGAGAGGGCTGTCCTACAGAGTGAGAGAGAGAGAGCGCTGTCCTACAGAGTGAGAGAGAGAGAGGGCTGTCCTACAGAGTGAGAGAGAGAGAGGGCTGTCCTACAGAGTGAGAGAGAGAGAGGGCTGTCCTACAGAGTGAGAGAGAGAGCGCTGTCCTACAGAGAGAGAGAGAGCGCTGTCCTACAGAGAGAGAGAGAGCGCTGTCCTACAGAGAGAGAGAGAGAGCGCTGTCCTACAGAGAGAGAGAGAGCGCTGTCCTACAGAGAGAGAGAGAGCGCTGTCCTACAGAGAGAGAGAGAGCGCTGTCCTACAGAGAGAGAGAGAGCGCTGTCCTACAGAGAGAGAGAGAGCGCTGTCCTACAGAGAGAGAGAGAGCGCTGTCCGACAGAGAGAGAGAGAGAGAGCACTGACCTACAGAGAGAGAGAGATACAGAGAGCGCTGTCCTACAGAGAGAGAGAGAGAGCGCTGCCCTACAGAGAGAGAGAGAGAGCGCTGCCCTACAGAGAGAGAGAGAGATCGCTGTCCTACAGAGAGAGTGAGAGAGATCGCTGTCCTACAGAGAGAGAGAGAGAGCGCTGTCGTACAGAGAGAGAGAGCGCTGTCGTACAGAGAGAGAGAGCGCTGTCGTACAGAGAGAGAGAGCGCTGTCGTACAGAGAGAGAGAGCGCTGTCGTACAGAGAGAGAGAGCGCTGTCGTACAGAGAGAGAGAGCGCTGTCGTACAGAGAGAGAGAGCGCTGTCGTACAGAGAGAGAGAGCGCTGTCGTACAGAGAGAGAGAGCGCTGTCGTACAGAGAGAGAGAGCGCTGTCGTACAGAGAGAGAGCGCTGTCGTACAGAGAGAGAGAGCGCTGTCGTACAGAGAGAGAGAGCGCTGTCGTACAGAGAGAGAGAGCGCTGTCGTACAGAGAGAGAGAGCGCTGTCGTACAGAGAGAGAGAGCGCTGTCGTACAGAGAGAGAGAGCGCTGTCGTACAGAGAGAGAGAGCGCTGTCGTACAGAGAGAGAGAGCGCTGTCGTACAGAGAGAGAGAGCGCTGTCCTACAGAGAGAGAGAGAGAGAGCGCTGTTCTCCAGAGAGAGAGAGAGCGCTGTCCTACAGAGAGAGAGAGAGAGAGCACTGTCCTACTGAGAGAGAGAGGGAGAGAGAGCATTGTTATACTGAGAGAGAGAGAGAGCTCTCTCCTACAGAGACCGAGAGACTGCTGTCATACAACATAGAACATAGAACATTGAAAATACAGCACAGAACAGGCCCTTCGGCCCACGATGTTGTGCCGAACCTTTGTCCTAGATTAATCATAGATTATCATTTAATTTACAGTGCAGAAGGAGGCCATTCGGCCCCCTGAGTCTGCACCGGCTCTTGGAAAGAGCACCCCACCCAAACTCAACACCTCCACCCAACACCAATGGCCATTTTGGATACTAAGGGCAATTTAGCATGGCCAATCCACCTACCCTGCACATCTTTGGACTGTGGGAGGAAACCGGAGCACCCGGAGGAAACCCACGCAGACACGGGGAGGACGTGCAGACTCTGCACAGACAGTGACCCAAGCCGGAATCGAACCTGGGACCCTGGAGCTGTGAAGCAGTTGTGCTATCCACAATGCTACCGTGCTCCCCTTAAAAACAAATAAATCTACACTATATCATTTTACCGTAATCCATGTACCTATCCAATAGCTGCTTGAAGGTCCCTAATGTTTCCGATTCAACTACTTCCACAGGCAGTGCATTCCATGCCCCCACTACTCTCTGGGTAAAGAACCTACCTCTGATATCCCTCCTATATCTTCCACCTTTCACCTTAAATTTATGTCCCCTTGTAATGGTTTGTTCCACCCGGGGAAAAAGTCTCTGACTGTCCACTCTATCTATTCCCCTGATCATCTTATAAACCGCTATTAAGGCGCCCCTCGTTCTTCTCCGTTCTAATGAGAAAAGGCCTAGCACCCTCAACCTTTCCTCATAAGACCTACTCTCCATTCCAGGTAACATCCTGGTAAATCTTCTTTGCACCTTTTCCAAAGCTTCCACATCCTTCCTAAAATGAGGTGACCAGAACTGTACACAGTACTCCAAATGTGACCTTACCAAGTTTTGTACAGCTGCATCATTACCTCACGGCTCTTAAATTCAATCCCTCTGTTAATGAACGCGAGCACACCATAGGCCTTCTTCACAGCTCTATCCACTTGAGTGGCAACTTTCAAAGATGTATGAACATAGACCCCAAGATCTCTCTGCTCCTCCACATTGCCAAGAGCTCTATCGTTAACCCAGTATTCCGCATTCATATTTGTCCTTCCAAAATGGACAACCTCACACTTTTCAGGGTTAAACTCCATCTGCCACTTCTCAGCCCAGCTCTGCATCCTATCTATGTCTCTTTGCAGCCGACAACAGCCCTCCTTACTATCCACAACTCCACTAATCTTCGTATCGTCTGCAAATTTACTGACCCACCCTTCAACTCCCTCATCCAAGTCATTAATGAAAATCACAAACAGCAGAGGACCCAGAACTGATCCCTGCGGTACGCCACTGGTAACTGGGATCCAGGCTGAATATTTGCCATCCACCACCACTCTCTGACTTCTATCGGTTAGCCAGTTCGTTATCCAACTGGCCAAATTTCCCACTATCCCATGCCTCCTTACTTTCTGCAGAAGCCTACCATGGGGAACCTTATCAAATGCCTTACTAAAATGCATGTACACTACATCCACTGCTTTACCTTCATCCACATGCTTGGTCACCTCCTCAAAGAATTCAATAAGATTTGTAAGGCAAGACCTACCCCTCACAAAACCGTGCTGACTATCCCTAATCAAGCAGTGTCTTTCCAGATGCTCAGAAATCCTATCCTTCAGTACCCTTTCCATTACTTTGCCTACCACCGAAGTAAGACTAACTGGCCTGTGATTCCCAGGGTTATCCCTAGTCCCTTTTTTGAACAGGGGCACGACATTCGCCACTCTCCAATCCCCTGGTACCACCCCTGTTGACAGTGAGGACGAAAAGATAATTGCCAACGGCTCTGCGATTTCATCTCTTGCTTCCCATAGAATCCCTGGATATATCCCGTCAGGCCCGGGGGACTTGTCTATCCTCAAGTTTTTCAAAATGCCCAACACATCTTCCTTCCTAACAAGTATTTCCTCGAGCTTACCAGTCTGTTTCACACTGTCCTCTCCAACAATATCGCCCCTCTCATTTGTAAATACAGAAGAAAAGTACTCGTTCAAGACCTCTCCTATCTCTTCAGACTCAATACACAATCTCCCGCTACTGTCCTTGATCGGACCTACCCTCGCTCTAGTCATTCTCATATTTCTCACATGTGTAAAAGGCCTTGGGGTTTTCCTTGATCCTACCCGCCAAAGATAGTTCATGCCTTCTCTTAGCCCTCCTAATCCCTTTCTTCAGTTCCCTCCTGGCTATCTTGTATCCCTCCAATGCCCTGTCTGAACCTTGTTTCCTCAGCCTGACACAAGTCTCCTTTTTCCTCTTAACAAGACATTCAACCTCTCTTGTCAACCATGGTTCCCTCACTCGACTATCTCTTCCCTGCCTGACAGGGACATACATATCAAGGACACGTAGCACCTGTTCCTTGAACAAGTTCCACATTTCACTGGTGTCCTTCCCTGACAGCCTATGTTCCCAACTTATGCACTTCAATTCTTGTCTGACAACATCGTATTTACCCTTCCCCCAGTTGTAAACCTTGCCCTGTTGCACGCACCTATCCCTCTCCATTACTAAAGTGAAAGTCACAGAATTGTGGCCACTATCTCCAAAATGCTCCCCCACTAACAAATCTATCACTTGCCCTGGTTCATTACCAAGTACTAAATCCAATATTGCCCCTCCTCTGGTCGGACAATCTACATACTGTGTTAGAAAAGCTTCCTGGACACACTGCACAAACACCACCCCATCCAAACTATTTGATCTAAAGAGTTTCCACTCAATGTTTGGGAAGTTAAAGTCACCCATGACTACTACCCTGTGACTTCTGCACCTTTCCAAAATCTGTTTCCCAATCTGTTCCTCCACATCTCTGCTACTATTTGGGGGCCTATAGAAAACTCCTAACAAGGTGACTGCTCCTTTCCTATTTCTGACTTCAACCCATACTACCTCAGTAGGCAGATACTCCTCGAACTGCCTTTCTGCAGCTGTTATACTATCTCTAATTAACAATGCCACGCCCCCACCTCTTTTACCACCCTCCCTAATCTTATTGAAATATCTATAACCAGGGACCTCCAACAACCATTTCTGCCCCTCTTCTATCCAAGTTTCCGTGATGGCCACCACATCGTAGTCCCAAGTACCGATCCATGCCTTAAGTTCACCCACCTTATTCCTGATGCTTCTTGCGTTGAAGTATACACACTTCAACCCATCTCCGTGCCTGAAAGTACTCTCCTTTGTCAGTGTTCCCTTCCCCACTGCCTCATTACCTGCTTTGGCATTCTGAATATCGGCTACCTTCGTTGCTGGACTACAAATCCGGTTCCCATTCCCCTGCCAAATTAGTTTAAACCCTCCCGAAGAGTACTAGAAAACCTCCCTCCCAGGATATTGGTGCCCCTCTGGTTCAGATGCAACCCGTCCTGCTTGTACAGGTCCCACCTTCCCCAGAATGCGCTCCAATTATCCAAATACCTGAAGCCCTCCCTCCTACACCATTCCTGCAGCCACGTGTTCAGCTGCACTCTCTCCCTATTCCTAGCCTCGCTATCACGTGGCACCGGCAACAAACCAGAGATGACAACTCTGTCTGTCCTGGCTTTTAACTTCCAGCCTAACTCCCTAAACTTGTTTATTACCTCCACACCCCTTTTCCTAACTATGTCGTTGGTACCAATGTGCACCACGACTTCTGGCTGCTCCCCCTCCCCCTTAAGGATCCTGAAGACACGATCCGAGACATCCCTGGTCCTGGCACCCGGGAGGCAACATAACTTCCGGGAGTCTCGCTCGCGACCACAGAATCTCCTATCTATTCCCCTAACCATTGAATCTCCTACAACTATTGCTTTTCTATTCTCCCCCCCTCCCTTCTGAGCCCCAGAGCCAGACTCAGTGCCAGAGACCTGGCCGCTAGGGCCTTCCCCCGGTAGGTCATCCCCCCCAACAGCATCCAAAACGGTATACTTGTTTTGAAGGGGAATGGCCACGAGGGATCCCTGCACTGTCTGCCTGTTTGTTTTTTTCCCCCTGACGGTGACCCAGCTATTCTTGTCCTGTTCCTTTAGGAGAGAGAGCTGTCCTAAAGAGAGATAGAGAGCTCTGTCCTACAGAGAGAGAGAGAGCCCTGTCCTACAGAGAGAGAGAGAGAGAGAGAGAGCGCGCTGTCCTACAGCGAGAGAGAGAGACAGAGCGCTGTCCTACCGAGAGAGAGAGAGCGCTGTCCTACAGAGAGAGAGAGAGAGCGCTGTCCTACAGAGAGAGAGAGAGAGAGAACACTGTCCTACAGAGAGAGAGAGCGTTGTCCTACAGAGAGAGAGAGAGCTGTCCTACAGAGAGAGAGAGAGAGAGCTGTCCTACAGAGAGAGAGAGAGAGAGAGAGAGAGAGAGAGCGCTGTCCGACAGAAAGAGAAAGAGAGAGAGAGAGAGAGAGAGAATGCTGTCCTACAGAGAGAGAGAGAGAATGCTGTCCGACTGAGTGAGAGAGAGAGAGAGAGAGCGCTGCCCTACAGAGAGAGAGAGAGAGAGAGAGCTGTCCTACAGAGAGAGAGAGAGAGAGCTGTCCTACAGAGAGAGAGAGAGAGAGAGCGCTGTCCAACAGAAAGAGAGAGAGAGAGAGAGATAGAATGCTGTCCTACAGAGAGAGAGCGCTGTCCTACAGAGAGAGAGAGAATGCTGTCCGACAGAGTGAGAGAGCGAGAGAGCGCTGCCCTGCAGAGACAGACAGAGAGAGAGAGAGAGAGTGCTGTCCTACAGAGTGAGAGAGCGCTGTCCTACAGAGAGAGAGGGGGAGCACTGTCCTACAGAGAGAGAGAGCGCTGTCCTACAGAGAGAGAGAGACCGCTGTCCTACAGAGAGAGAGAGAGAGACCGCTGTCCTACAGAGAGAGAGAGACCGCTGTCCTACAGAGAGAGAGAGAGAGACCGCTGTCCTACAGAGAGAGAGAGAGACCGCTGTCCTACAGAGAGAGAGAGAGCGCTGTCCTACAGAGAGAGAGAGAGCGCTGTCCTACAGAGAGAGAGAGAGCGCTGTCCTACAGAGAGAGAGAGAGAATGCTGTCCGACTGAGTGAGAGAGAGAGAGAGCGAGCGCTGCCCTACAGAGAGAGAGAGAGAGAGCTGTCCTACAGAGAGAGAGAGAGAGAGAGCGCTGTCCAACAGAAAGAGAGAGAGAGAGAGAGAGAGAGAGAATGCTGTCCTACAGAGAGAGAGCGCTGTCCTACAGAGAGAGAGAGAATGCTGTCCGACAGAGTGAGAGAGAGAGAGAGAGAGCGCTGTCCTACAGAGAGAGAGAGAGAGAGAGAATGCTGTCCGACAGAGTGAGAGAGAGAGAGAGAGAGCGCTGCCCTACAGAGAGAGAGAGAGAGAGAGAGCTGTCCTACAGAGAGAGAGAGCTGTCCTACAGAGAGAGAGAGAGAGAGAGCGCTGTCCAACAGAAAGAGAGAGAGAGAGAGAGAGAATGCTGTCCTACAGAGAGAGAGCGCTGTCCTACAGAGAGAGAGAGAGAGAGAGAGAATGCTGTCCGACAGAGTGAGAGAGCGAGAGAGCGCTGTCCTGCAGAGACAGACAGAGAGAGAGAGAGAGAGTGCTGTCCTACAGAGTGAGAGAGCGCTGTCCTACAGAGAGAGAGGGGGAGCACTGTCCTACAGAGAGAGAGAGCGCTGTCCTACAGAGAGAGAGAGACCGCTGTCCTACAGAGAGAGAGAGAGAGAGAGCGCTGTCCTACAGAGACAGAGAGACCGCTGTCCTACAGAGAGAGAGAGAGAGACCGCTGTCCTACAGAGAGAGAGAGAGAGACCGCTGTCCTACAGAGAGAGAGAGAGAGACCGCTGTCCTACAGAGAGAGAGAGAGCGCTGTCCTACAGAGAGAGAGAGAGCGCTGTCCTACAGAGAGAGAGAGAGCGCTGTCCTACAGAGAGAGAGAGAGCGCTGTCCTACAGAGAGAGAGAGAGCGCTGTCCTACAGAGAGAGAGAGGGAGCGCTGTCCCACAGAGAGAGAGAGAGCGCTGTCCTACAGAGACAGAGAGAGAGAGAGCGCACTGTCCTACAGAGACAAAGAGAGAGAGAGCGCACTGTCCTACAGAGACAGAGAGAGAGAGAGCGCACTGTCCTACAGAGACAGAGAGAGAGAGAGCGCACTGTCCTACAGAGACAGAGAGAGAGAGAGCGCACTGTCCTACAGAGACAGAGAGAGAGAGAGCGCACTGTCCTACAGAGACAGAGAGAGAGAGAGCGCACTGTCCTACAGAGACAGAGAGAGAGAGAGCGCACTGTCCTACAGAGACAGAGAGAGAGAGAGCGCACTGTCCTACAGAGACAGAGAGAGAGAGAGCGCACTGTCCTACAGAGACAGAGAGAGAGAGAGCGCACTGTCCTACAGAGACAGAGAGAGAGAGAGCGCACTGTCCTACAGAGACAGAGAGAGAGAGAGCGCACTGTCCTACAGAGACAGAGAGAGAGAGAGCGCACTGTCCTACAGAGAGAGCGAGAGAGAGAGCGCTGTCCTACAGAGAGATAGAGAGAGAGAGCGCTGTCCTACATAGAGAGAGAGAGCGCTGTCCTACAGAGAGAGAGGGAGCGCTGTCCTGCAGAGAGAGACAGAGAGAGAATGCTGTCCGAAAGAGTGAGAGAGAGAGTGCTGCCTACAGAGAGACAGAGAGAGAGAGAGCGCAGTCCTACAGAGAGCGAGAGAGAGCACTGTCCTACAGAGAGAGTGAGAGAGAGCGCTGTCCTACAGAGAGAGAGAGCGAGAGAGAGCGCTGTCCTACAGAGAGAGCGAGAGAGAGCGCTGTCCTACAGAGAGGGAGAGAGACAGAGCGCTGTCCGACAGAGAGAGGGAGAGAGACAGAGCGCTGTCCGACAGAGAGAGAGAGAGAGAGAGAGAGCGCTGTCCTACAGAGAGATAGAGAGCGTTGTCCTACAGAGAGAGAGAGAGCGCTGTCCTACAGAGAGAGAGAGTGTGCTGTCCTACAGAGAGAGAGAGCGCTCTGTCCTACAGAGAGAGCGAGAGGGAGAGAGAGAGTGCGCTGTCCTACAGCGAGAGAGAGAGAGAGCGCTGTCCTACAGAGAGAGAGGGAGCGCTGTCCTACAGAGAGAGAGAGAACACTGTCCTGCAGAGAGAGAGAGCGCGCTGTCCTACAGAGAGAGTGAGATAGAGCGCTGTCCTACAGGGAGATAGAGAGAGAGAGAGCTGTCCTACATAGAGAGAGAGAGCGCTGTCCTACAGAGGGAGAGGGAGCGCTGTCCTACAGAGAGAGAGAGAGAGAATGCTGTCCAAAAGAGTGAGAGAGCGCTGCCTGCAGAGAGAAGGAGAGAGAGAGAGCACAGTCCTAAAGAGAGAGAGCGAAGTCCTACAGAGAGAGAGAGAGCGAGAGAGAGCACTGTCCTACAGAGAGAGAGAGAGCACTGTCCTACAGAGAGAGAGAGCGAGAGAGAGCGCTGTCCTACAGAGAGAGAGAGAGAGAGAGCGCTGTCCTACAGAGAGAGAGAGAGAGAGAGCGCTGTCCTACAGAGAGAGAGAGAGAGCGCTGTCCTACAGAGAGAGAGGGAGCGCTGTCCTACAGAGAGAGAGAGAGAGAGAGAATGCTGTCCGAAAGAGTGAGATAGAGAGCGCTGTCCTGCAGAGAGAGATAGAGAGAGAGAGGGAGAGAGAGAGCGCTGTCCTACAGAGAGAGAGAGAGAGAGAGAGAGAGCACTGTCCTACAGAGTGAGAGAGAGAGAGAGAGAGCGCTGTCCTACAGAGACAGAGTGAGAGAGCGCTGTCCCACAGAGAGAGATAGAGAGCGTTGTCCTACAGAGAGAGAGAGAGAGAGAGAGAGAGCGCTGTCCTACAGAGAGAGAGAGCGCTGTCCTGCAGAGAGAGAGAGAGAGAGCGCTGTCCTACAGAGTGAGAGAGAGAGCGCTGTCCTCCAGAGTGAGAGAGAGAGCGCTGTCCTACAGAGAGAGAGAGAGAGACAGAGCGCTGTCCTACAGAGAGAGATAGAGAGCGTTGTCCGACAGAGAGAGAGAGAGCGCTCTCCTACAGAGAGAGAGTGCACTGTCCTACAGAGAGAGAGAGAGAGAGCGCTGTCCTACAGAGAGAGAGAGAGACAGAGCGCTGTCCGACAGAGAGAGAGAGAGAGAGCGCTGTCCCACTGAGAGAGAGAGAGGGAGAGAGACAGACCGCTGTCCTACAGAGAGAGAGCATGCTGTCCTACAGAGAGAGATAGAGATAGCGCTGTCCTACAGAGCGAGAGAGAGAGCGCTGTCCGACAGAGAGAGAGAGCGAGAGCGCTGTCCGACAGAGAGAGCGAGAGAGAGCGCTGTCCTACAGAGAGAGAGAGAGAAAGAGCGCTGTCCGACAGAGCGAGAGAGAATGCTGTCCGAAAGAGTGAGATAGAGAGCGTTGTCCTACAGAGAGAGAGAGAGAGCGCTGCCTACAGAGAGAAGGAGAGAGAGAGAGCACAGTCCTACAGAGAGAGAGCGCAGTCCTACAGAGAGAGAGAGAGCGAGAGAGAGCACTGTCCTGCAGAGAGAGTGAGAGAGAGCGCTGTCCTACAGAGAGAGAGAGCGCTGTCCTACAGAGAGAGAGGGAGCGCTGTCCTACAGAGAGAGAGAGAATGCTGTCCGAAAGAGTGAGATAGAGAGCACTGTCCTGCAGAGAGAGAGAGCGCTGTCCTACAGAGAGAGAGAGCGCTGTCCTACAGAGAGAGGGAGAGGGAGAGCGCTGTCCTAAAACGAGAGAGAGACAGACAGAGCGCTGTCCTACCGAGAGAGAGAGAACACTGTCCTACAGAGAGAGAGAGAGAGAGAGCGCTGTCCTACAGAGAGAGAGAGAACACTGTCCTACAGAGAGAGAGAGAGAGCGCTGTCCTACAGAGAGAGAGAGAGCGCTGTCCTACAGAGAGAGAGGGAGCGCTGTCCTACAGAGAGAGAGAGAATGCTGTCCGAAAGAGTGAGATAGAGAGCACTGTCCTGCAGAGAGAGAGAGCGCTGTCCTACAGAGAGAGGGAGAGGGAGAGCGCTGTCCTAAAGCGAGAGAGAGACAGACAGAGCGCTGTCCTACCGAGAGAGAGAGAACACTGTCCTACAGAGAGAGAGAGAGAGAGAGCGCTGTCCTACAGAGAGAGAGAGAACACTGTCCTACAGAGAGAGAGAGAACACTGACCTACAGAGAGAGAGAGAGCGCTGTCCTACAGAGAGAGAGAGAGAGCGTTGTCCTACAGAGAGAGAGAGAGAGCGCTGTCCTACAGAGTGAGAGATAGAGCGTTGTCCTACAGAGAGAGAGAGAGAGCGCTGTCCTACAGAGAGAGAGAGAGCGCTGTCCTACAGAGTGAGAGAGATAGCGCTGTCCTACAGAGAGAGAGAGACAGCGCTGTCCTCCTGAGACAGAGAGAGCGCTGTCCTACAGAGAGAGAGAGCGCTGTCCTACAGAGAGAGAGAGCGCTGTCCTACAGAGAGAGAGAGCGCTGTCCTACAGAGAGAGAGAGCGCTGTCCTACAGAGAGAGAGAGCGCTGTCCTACAGAGAGAGAGAGCGCTGTCCTACAGAGAGAGAGAGAGCGCGCTGTCCTACAGAGAGAGAGAGAGAGAGCGCTGTCCCACAGAGAAAGAGAGAGAGAGCGCTGTTCTACAGAGAGAGAGAGAGAGGGCTGTCCTACATAGTGAGAGAGAGAGAGAGGGCTGTCCTACAGAGAGAGAGAGAGCGCTGTCCTACAGAGAGAGAGAGAGAGAGAGACAGCGCTGTCCTCCTGAGACAGAGAGAGCGCTGTCCTACAGAGAGAGAGAGCGCTGTCCTACACAGAGAGAGAGAGCGCTGTCCTACACAGAGAGAGAGAGCGCTGTCCTACAGAGAGAGAGAGCGCTGTCCTACAGAGAGAGAGGGCGCGCTGTCCGACAGAGAGAGAGAGAGCGCTGTCCTACAGAGAGAGAGAGAGCACTGTCCTACTGAGAGAGAGAGAGGGAGAGAGAGAGAGCGCAGTCCTACAGAGAGAGAGAGAGAGCGCTGTCCTACAGAGTGAGAGAGAGAGAGCACTGTCCAACTGAGAGAGCGAGAGAGAGGGAGAGAGATCGCTGTCCTACAGAGAGAGAGATAGAGAGAGCGCTGTCCTACAGAGAGAGAGAGAGAGAGAGAGAGAGAGAGCACAGTCTGACAGTGAGAGAGAAAGCGCTGTCCTACAGAGAGAGAGAAAGAGATCGCTGTCCTACAGAGAGAGAGAGAGAGAGCACTGTCCTACAGAGAGAGGGAGAGAGAGAGCGCTGTCCTACAGAGGGAGAGCGCTGTCCTACAGGGAGAGATAGAGAGCGTTGTCCTACAGAGAGAGAGAGAGAGAGAGAGAGCGCTGTCCTACAGAGAGAGAGAGAGAGAGAGAGAGTGAGCGCTGTCCTACAGAGAGAGAGAGAGAGAGCGAGAGCACTGTCCTACAGAGAGAGAGAGAGAGAGAGAGAGAGAGAGAGAGCGCGAGAGCACTGTCCTACAGAGCGAGAGAGAGAGAGAGAGAGAGAGAGAGAGAGCACTGTCCTGCAGAGAGAGAGAGAGAGCTGTCCTACAGAGAGAGATAGAGAGCGCTGTCCTCCAGAGAGAGAGAGAGAGCGCTGTCCTACAGAGAGAGAGAGCGCTGTCATACAGAGACAGAGAGAAAGCACTGTCCTCCAGAGAGCGCTGTCCGAAAGAGAGAGAGAGAGAGAGAGAGACAGCGCTGTCCTACAGAGACAGAGAGAGCGCTGTCCTACTGAGAGAGAGAGCGCTGTCCCACAGAGAGAGAGAGAGAGTGCTGTCCCACAGAGAGAGAGAGAGAGAGCGCTGTCCTACAGAGAGAGAGAGAGAGAGCACTGTCCTACTGAGAGAGAGAGAGAGAGAGAACGCTGTCCTACAGAGAGAGAGAGCGCTGCCTACAGAGAGAGAGAGAGAGAGAGCGCAGTGCTACAGAGAGAGAGAGAGCGAGAGAGAGCGCTGTCCTCCAGAGAGAGTGAGAGAGAGCACTGTCCTACAGAGAGAGAGAGAGAGAGAGAGAGAGAGCAAAGTCCTACAGAGAGAGAGAGAGCGCTGTCCTACAGAGAGAGAGAGAGAGAGCGCTGTCCTACAGAGAGAGAGAGAGACAGAGCGCTGTCCCACAGAGAGAGAGAGAGCGCAGTGCTACAGAGAGAGAGTGAGAGAGAGCACTGTCCTACAGAGAGAGAGAGAGAGAGCACTGTCCGACAGAGAGAGAGAGAGCACTGTCCTACAGAGAGAGAGAGAGCGCTGTCCTACAGAGAGAGAGAGAGACAGAGCGCTGTCCCACAGAGAGAGAGATAGAGAGAGCGCTGTCCTAAAGAGAGAGAGAGCTCTGCCTACAGAGAGCGAGAGAGAGCGCTGTCCTACAGAGAGAGAGAGAGAGACAGAGCGCTGTCCCACAGAGAGAGAGATAGAGAGAGCGCTGTCCTAAAGAGAGAGAGAGCGCTGCCTACAGAGAGCGAGAGAGAGCGCTGTCCTACAGAGAGAGTGAGAGAGAGCGCTGTCCTACAGAGAGAGAGAGAGAGAGCACTGTCCTACAGAGAGAGAGAGAGCGCTGTCCTACAGAGAGAGAGAGAATGCTGTCCGAAAGAGTGAGATGGCGAGCCCTGTCCTACAGAGAGAGAGAGAGAGAGCACTGTCCTACAGAGAGAGAGAGAGCGCTGTCCTACAGAGAGAGAGAGAGAGCACTGTCCTACAGAGAGAGAGAGAGAGAGCACTGTCCTACAGAGAGAGAGAGAGCGCTGTCCTACAGAGAGAGAGAGAATGCTGTCCGAAAGAGTGAGATGGCGAGCGCTGTCCTACAGAGAGAGAAAGAGAGCGTTCTCCTCCAGAGAGAAAGAGAGCGTTCTCCTCCAGAGAGAGAGAGAGCGCTGTCCTACAGAGAGAGAGAGTGCGCTGTCCTACAGAGAGAGAGGGAGAGAGCGAGCGCGCTGTCCTACAGCGAGAGAGAGAGACAGAGCGCTGTCCTACCGAGAGAGAGAGAGCGCTGTCCTGCAGAGAGAGAGGGAGCGCTCTCCTACAGAGAGAGAGAGAACACACTCCTACAGAGAGAGAGAGAGCACTGTCCTACAGAGAGAGAGAGAGCACTGTCCTACGGAGAGAGAGAGAGAGCGCTGTCCTACGGAGAGAGAGAGAGAGAGAGCGCTGTCCTACAGAGAGAGAGAGAGAGAGACAGAGCGCTGTCCCACAGAGAGAGAGAGAGCGCAGCGCTACAGAGAGAGAGAGAGCGAGAGAGAGCGCTGTCCTACAGAGAGAGTGAGAGAGAGCACTGTCCTACAGAGAGAGAGAGAGAGAGAGAGAGAGCACTGTCCTACAGAGAGAGAGAGAGCGCTGTCCTACAGAGAGAGAGAGAGACAGAGCGCTGTCCTACAGAGAGAGAGAGAGAGAGAGCACTGTCCTACTGAGAGAGAGAGAGAGAGAGAGCGCTGTCCTACAGAGACAGAGAGACCACTGTCCTACAGAGAGATAGAGAGAGAGCGCTGCCTACAGAGAGCGAGAGAGAGCGCTGTCCTACAGAGAGAGTGAGAGAGAGCGCTGTCCTACAGAGAGAGAGAGAGAGAGAGAATGCTGTCCGAAAGAGTGAGATAGAGAGCGCTGTCCTACAGAGAGAGAAAGAGAGCGTTCTCCTCCAGAGAGAGAGAGAGCGCTGTCCTACAGAGAGAGAGAGAGAGAGAGAGCGCTGTCCCACAGAGAGAGAGAGAGAGCGTTGTCTGACAGAGAGAGAGCGTTGTCCTACAGAGAGAGTGAGAGAGAGCGCTGTCCTACAGAGAGAGTGAGAGAGAGCGCTGTCCTACAGAGAGAGAGAGAGAGAGAGAGAGCACTGTCCTACAGAGAGAGCACTGTCCTACAGAGAGAGAGGGAGCGCTGTCCTACAGAGAGAGAGGGAGCGCTGTCCTACAGAGAGAGAGCGAATGCTGTCCGAAAGAGTGAGATCGAGAGCGCTGTCCTACAGAGAGAGAAAGAGAGCGTTGTCCTCCAGAGAGAGAGAGAGCGCTGTCCTACGGAGAGAGAGAGAGAGCACTGTCCTACAGAGTGAGAGAGCGAGAGCGCTGTACCACAGAGAGAGAGAGAGAGCGTTGTCCGACAGAGAGAGAGAGAGCGTTGTCCTACAGAGAGAGTGAGAGAGAGCGCTGTCCTGCAGAGAGAGTGAGAGAGAGCGCTGTCCTACAGAGAGAGTGAGAGAGAGCGCTGTCCTACAGAGAGAGAGAGAGAGCCCTGTCCTACAGAGAGAGTGAGAGCACTGTCCTACAGAGAGAGAGAGAGCACTGTCCTACAGAGAGAGAGGGAGCGCTGTCCTACAGAGAGAGAGGGAGCACTGTCCTACAGAGAGAGAGAGAGAGAGAGAATGCTGTCCGAAAGAGTGAGATAGAGAGCGCTGTCCTACAGAGAGAGAAAGAGAGCGTTGTCCTCCAGAGAGAGAGAGAGCGCTGTCCTACAGAGAGAGAGAGCTCGCTGTCCTACAGAGAGAGAGAGAGAGAGAGAGAGCGCGCTGTCCTACAGCGAGAGAGAGAGAGAGAGCGCTGTCCTACCGAGAGAGAGAGAGCGCTGTCCTACAGAGAGAGAGAGCTCGCTGTCCTACAGAGAGAGAGAGAGAGAGAGACAGAGCGCTGTCCTACCGAGAGAGAGAGAGCGCTCTCGTACAGAGAGAGAGAGAGAGAATGCTGTCCGAAAGAGTGAGGTAGAGAGCGTTGTCTAACAGAGAGAGAGAGAGCGCTGTCCTACCGAGAGAGAGAGAGCGCTGTCCTACAGAGAGAGAGGGAGCGCTCTCCTACAGAGAGAGAGAGAGAGAGAATGCTGTCCGAAAGAGTGAGGTAGAGAGCGTTGTCTAACAGAGTGAGAGAGAGAGCTGTCCTACAGAGAGAGGGAGAGAGAGAGCGCTGTCCTACAGAGGGAGAGCGCTGTCCTACAGGGAGAGATAGAGAGCGTTGTCCTACAGAGAGAGAGAGAGAGAGCGTTGTCCTACAGAGAGAGAGAGAGAGAGTGAGCGCTGTCCTACAGAGAGAGAGAGAGAGCGCGAGAGCACTGTCCTACAGAGAGAGAGAGAGAGAGAGAGAGAGAGAGAGAGAGAGCGAGAGCACTGTTCTACAGAGCGAGAGAGAGAGAGAGAGAGAGAGAGAGAGTGAGCGCTGTCCTACAGAGAGAGAGCGCTGTCATACAGAGACAGAGAGAGAGAGAGAGAGAGAGAGCACTGTCCTGCAGAGAGAGAGAGAGTGCTGTCCTACAGAGAGAGACAGCGCTGTCCTCCTGAGACAGAGAGAGCGCTGTCTGACAGAGAGAGAGAGAGAAAGCACTGTCCTCCAGAGAGCGCTGTCCTATAGAGAGAGAGAGAGAGAGAGAGAGAGACAGCGCTGTCCTACTGAGAGAGAGAGCGCTGTCCTACAGAGAGAGAGAGAAAGCGCTGTCCTATAGATCGAGAGAGAGAGAGCACTGTCCTACTGAGAGAGAGAGAGAGATGGAGAGAGAGAGAGCGCTGTCCTACAGAGAGAGAAATAGAGAGAGCGCTGTCCTACAGAGAGAGAGAGCGCTGCCTACAGAGAGAGAGAGAGAGAGCACTGTCCTACAGAGAGAGAGAGAGAGAGAGAGCACTGTCCTACAGAGAGAGAGAGAGCGCTGTCCTACAGAGAGAGAGAGAGAGAGAGCGCTGTCCTACAGAGAGAGAGAGAGAGAGACAGAGCGCTGTCCCACAGAGAGAGAGAGAGCGCAGTGCTACAGAGAGAGAGAGAGCGAGAGAGAGCGCTGTCCTACAGAGAGAGTGAGAGAGAGCACTGTCCTACAGAGAGAGAGAGAGAGAGAGAGAGCACTGTCCTACAGAGAGAGAGAGAGCGCTGTCCTACAGAGAGAGAGAGAGAGAGAGAGCGCTGTCCTACAGAGAGAGAGAGAGAGAGACAGAGCGCTGTCCCACAGAGAGAGAGAGAGCGCAGTGCTACAGAGAGAGAGAGAGCGAGAGAGAGCGCTGTCCTACAGAGAGAGTGAGAGAGAGCACTGTCCTACAGAGAGAGAGAGAGAGCACTGTCCTACAGAGAGAGAGAGAGCGCTGTCCTACAGAGAGAGAGAGAGACAGAGCGCTGTCCTACAGAGAGAGAGAGAGAGAGAGAGAGCACTGTCCTACTGAGAGAGAGAGAGAGAGAGAGCGCTGTCCTACAGAGACAGAGAGACCACTGTCCTACAGAGAGAGCGAGAGAGAGCGCTGTCCTACAGAGAGAGCGAGAGAGAGCGCTGTCCTACAGAGAGAGCGAGAGAGAGCGCTGTCCTACAGAGAGAGTGAGAGAGAGCGCTGTCCTACAGAGAGAGAGAGAGAGAGAGAATGCTGTCCGAAAGAGTGAGATAGAGAGCGCTGTCCTACAGAGAGAGAAAGAGAGCGTTCTCCTCCAGAGAGAGAGAGAGCGCTGTCCTACAGAGAGAGAGAGAGAGCGCTGTCCCACAGAGAGAGAGAGAGAGCGTTGTCCGACAGAGAGAGAGCGTTGTCCTACAGAGAGAGTGAGAGAGAGCGCTGTCCTACAGAGAGAGTGAGAGAGAGCACTGTCCTACAGAGAGAGAGAGAGAGAGAGAGAGAGAGCACTGTCCTACAGAGAGAGAGAGAGCGCTGTCCTACAGAGAGAGAGAGAGACAGAGCGCTGTCCTACAGAGAGAGAGAGAGAGAGAGCACTGTCCTACTGAGAGAGAGAGAGAGAGAGAGCGCTGTCCCACAGAGAGAGAGAGAGAGCGTTGTCCGACAGAGAGAGAGCGTTGTCCTACAGAGAGAGTGAGAGAGAGCGCTGTCCTACAGAGAGAGTGAGAGAGAGCGCTGTCCTACAGAGAGAGAGAGAGAGAGAGAGAGAGAGAGAGAGCACTGTCCTACAGAGAGAGAGAGAGCACTGTCCTACAGAGAGAGAGAGAGCACTGTCCTACAGAGAGAGAGGGAGCGCTGTCCTACAGAGAGAGAGGGAGCGCTGTCCTACAGAGAGAGAGCGAATGCTGTCCGAAAGAGTGAGATCGAGAGCGCTGTCCTACAGAGAGAGAAAGAGAGCGTTGTCCTCCAGAGAGAGAGAGAGCGCTGTCCTACAGAGAGAGAGAGCTCGCTGTCCTACAGAGAGAGAGAGAGAGCGCGCTGTCCTACAGCGAGAGAGAGAGAGAGAGCGCTGTCCTACCGAGAGAGAGAGAGAGCTGTCCTACCGAGAGAGAGCGAGCGCTGTCCTACCGAGAGAGAGCGAGCGCTGTCCTACAGAGAGCGAGGGAGCGCTGTCCTACAGAGAGAGAGAGAGCGCTGTCCTACAGAGAGAGAGAGAGCGCTGTCCTACGGAGAGAGAGAGAGAGCGCTGTCCTACGGAGAGAGAGAGAGAGCGCTGTCCTACAGAGAGAGAGAGAGAGAGGGAGAGAGAGCACTGTCCTACAGAGTGAGAGAGATAGAGAGCGTTGTCCTACAGAGAGAGAGAGAGCGTTGTCCTACAGAGAGAGAGAGAGAGAATGCTGTCCGAAAGAGTGAGGTAGAGAGCGTTGTCTTACAGAGAGAGAGAGAGCGCTGTCCTACCGAGAGAGAGAGAGCGCTGTCCTACGGAGAGAGAGAGAGAGAGCGCTGTCCTACAGAGAGAGAGAGAGAGAGAGAGAGAGAGAGCACTGTCCTACAGAGAGAGAGAGAGAGTGTTGTCCTACAGAGAGAGAGAGAGAGAGAGCGCTGTCCTACAGAGAGAGAGAGAGCGCTGTCCTACAGAGAGAGAGAGCGCTATCCTACAGAGAGAGAGAGAGAGAGAGCTGTCCTACAGAGAGAGAGAGAGAGAGAGAGAGAGAGAGCGCTGTCCTACAGAGAGAGAGAGCGCTGTCCTACAGAGAGAGAGAGCGCTGTCCTACAGAGAGAGAGAGCGCTGTCCTACAGAGAGAGAGAGCGCTGTCCTACAGAGAGAGAGAGCGCTGTCCTACAGAGAGAGAGAGCGCTGTCCTACAGAGAGAGAGAGCGCTGTCCTACAGAGAGAGAGAGCGCTGTCCTACAGAGAGAGAGAGCGCTGTCCTACAGAGAGAGAGAGCGCTGTCCTACAGAGAGAGAGAGCGCTGTCCTACAGAGAGAGAGAGCGCTGTCCTACAGAGAGAGAGAGCGCTGTCCTACAGAGAGAGAGAGCGCTGTCCTACAGAGAGAGAGAGCGCTGTCCTACAGAGAGAGAGAGCGCTGTCCTACAGAGAGAGAGAGCGCTGTCCTACAGAGAGAGAGAGCGCTGTCCTACAGAGAGAGAGAGCGCTGTCCTACAGAGAGAGAGAGCGCTGTCCTACAGAGAGAGAGAGCGCTGTCCTACAGAGAGAGAGAGCGCTGTCCTACAGAGAGAGAGAGCGCTGTCCTACAGAGAGAGAGAGCGCTGTCCTACAGAGAGAGAGAGCGCTGTCCTACAGAGAGAGAGAGCGCTGTCCTACAGAGAGAGAGAGCGCTGTCCTACAGAGAGAGAGAGCGCTGTCCTACAGAGAGAGAGAGCGCTGTCCTACAGAGAGAGAGAGCGCTGTCCTACAGAGAGAGAGAGCGCTGTCCTACAGAGAGAGAGAGCGCTGTCCTACAGAGAGAGAGAGCGCTGTCCTACAGAGAGAGAGAGCGCTGTCCTACAGAGACAGAGAGCGCTGTCCTACAGAGAGAGAGAGCGCTGTCCTACAGAGAGAGAGAGCGCTGTCCTACAGAGAGAGAGAGCGCTGTCCTACAGAGAGAGAGAGCGCTGTCCTACAGAGAGAGAGAGCGCTGTCCTACAGAGAGAGAGAGCGCTGTCCTACAGAGAGAGAGAGCGCTGTCCTACAGAGAGAGAGAGCGCTGTCCTACAGAGAGAGAGAGCGCTGTCCTACAGAGAGAGAGAGCGCTGTCCTACAGAGAGAGAGAGGGAGAGAGAGCGCTGTCCTACAGAGAGAGAGAGGGAGAGAGAGCGCTGTCCTACAGAGAGAGAGAGGGAGAGAGAGCGCTGTCCTACAGAGAGAGAAAGAGAGAGAGCGCTGTCCTACAGAGAGAGAGAGGGAGCGAGAGCGCTGTCCTACAGAGAGAGAGAGGGAGAGCACTGTCCTACAGAGAGTGAGAAAGAGAGCACTGTCCTACAGAGAGAGAGAGAGAGAGAGCGCTGCCCTACAGAGAGAGAGAGAGCGCTGCCCTACAGAGAGAGCGAGAGAGAGCGCTGTCCTACAGAGAGAGAGAGTGAGAGCACTGTCCTACAGAGAGAGAGAGGGAGAGAGAGCGCTGTCCTACAGAGAGAGCGAGAGAGAGCGCTGGCCTACAGAGAGAGAGAAAGAGAGCGTTGTCCTCCAGAGAGAGAAAGAGAGCGCTGTCCTACAGAGAGAGAGAGAGAGAGAGAGCGCTGTCCTACAGAGAGAGAGAGGGAGAGAGAGCGCTGTCCTACAGAGAGAGAGAGCGAGAGCACTGTCCTACAGAGTGAGAAAGAGAGCGCTGCCCTACAGAGAGAGAGAGAGCGCTGCCCTACAGAGAGAGCGAGAGAGAGCGCTGTGCTACAGAGAGAGAGAGTGAGAGCACTGTCCTACAGAGAGAGCGAGAGAGAGCGCTGTCCTACAGAGAGAGAGAGAGAGAGAGCGCTGTCCTACAGAGAGAGAGAAAGAGAGCGTTGTCCTCCAGAGAGAGAAAGAGAGCGCTGTCCTACAGAGAGAGAAAGAGAGCGCTGCCCTACAGAGAGAGAGAGAGCGCTGCCCTACAGAGAGAGCGAGAGAGAGCGCTGTCCTACAGAGAGAGAGAGTGAGAGCACTGTCCTACAGAGAGAGAGAGGGAGAGAGAGCGCTGTCCTACAGAGAGAGCGAGAGAGAGCGCTGTCCTACAGAGAGAGAGAGAGACAGAGCGCTGTCCTACAGAGAGAGAGAGCGCTGTCCTACAGAGAGAGATAGAGAGCGTTGTCCTACAGAGAGAGATAGAGAGCGCTGTCCTACAGAGAGAGAGAGAGGGAGAGAGAGAGCGCTGTCCTCCCGAGAGAGAGAGAGCGCTGTCCTACAGAGAGAGAGGGAGCGCTGTCCTACAGAGAGAGAGAACACTGTCCTACAGAGAGAGAGAGAGCGCTGTCCTACAGAGAGAGAGAGAGCGTGCTGTCCTACAGAGAGAGAGAGAGCGAGAGAGAGCGCTGCCCTACAGAGAGAGAGAGAGCGCTGTCCTACAGAGAGAGAGAGCGCTGTCCTACAGAGAGAGAGGGAGCGCTGTCCTACAGAGAGAGCGAGAAGAGCGCTGCCCTACAGTGAGAGCGAGAGAGAGCGCTGTCCTACAGAGAGAGAGAGCGAGCGCTGTCCTACAGAGAGATAGAGAGAGAGAGCGCTGTCCAACAGAGAGATAGATAGAGAGAGCGCTGTCCTACATAGAGAGAGAGAGAGCGCTGTCCTACAGAGAGAGAGAGAGAGAGAGAGCGCTGTCCTACAGAGAGAGAGAGAGAGAGCGCTGTCCTACATAGAGAGAGAGAGCGTTGTCCTACAGAGAGAGAGAGAGCGCTGCCTACAGAGAGAGAGCGCAGTCCTACAGAGAGAGAGAGAGACAGAGCACTGTCCTACAGAGACAGAGAGAGAGCACAGTCCTACAGAGAGAGAGCGCAGTCCTACAGAGAGAGAGAGAGCACTGTCCTGCAGAGAGAGTGTGAGAGAGCGCTGTCCTACAGAGAGAGAGAGAGAGAGAGAGCACTGTCCTACTGAGAGAGAGAGCGCTGTCCTACAGGGAGAGCGAGAGAGAGCGCTGTCCTACAGAGAGAGAGAGAGACAGAGCGCTGTCCTACAGAGAGAGAGAGGGAGAGAGAGAGACCACGCTGTCCTACAGGGAGAGAGCATGCTGTCCTACAGAGAGAGAGCACGCTGTCCTACAGAGATAGAGATAGCGCTGTCCTACAGAGAGAGAGAGAGAGAGAGCGCTGTCCTACAGAGAGAGAGAGAGCGAGAGAGAGCGCTGTCCTACAGAGAGAGAGAGAGAGAGAGAGAGCGCTGTCCTACAGAGAGAGAGAGAGCGAGAGAGAGCGCTGTCCTACAGAGAGAGAGAGAGAGAGAGAGAGAGAGAGCTGTCCTACAGAGAGAGCGAGAGAGAGCGCTGTCCTACAGAGAGAGCGAGAGAGAGCGCTGTCCTACAGAGAGAGAGAGAGACAGAGCGCTGTCCTACAGAGAGAGAGAGAGAGAGAGCGTTGTCCTACAGAGAGAGAGGGAGCGCTGTCCTACAGAGAGAGAGAGAATGCTGTCCTGCAGAGAGAGATAGAGGGCGCTGTCCTGCAGAGAGAGATAGAGAGCGTTGTCCTACAGAGAGAGAGAGAGCGCTCTCCTACCGAGAGAGATCGAGAGCGTTGTCCTACAGAGAGAGAGAGAGAGAGAGCGTTGTCCTACAGAGAGAGAGAGAGAGAGTGCACTGTCCTACAGAGAGAGAGAGAGCTGCCCTACAGCGAAAGCGAGTGAGAGCGCTGCCCTACAGTGAGAGCGAGAGAGAGAGCGCTGTCCTACAGAGAGATAGAGAGAGAGAGCGCTGTCCTACATAGAGAGAGAGAGCGCTGTCCTACAGAGAGAGAGGGAGCGCTGTCCTGCAGAGAGAGACAGAGAGAGAATGCTGTCCGAAAGAGTGAGAGAGAGAGTGCTGCCTACAGAGAGAAGGAGAGAGAGAGAGCGCAGTCCTACAGAGAGCGAGAGAGAGCGCTGTCCTACAGAGAGAGAGAGAGAGAGAGCACTGTCCTCCAGAGAGAGAGAGCGAGAGAGAGCGCTGTCCTACAGAGAGAGAGAGAGAGAGCACTGTCCTACAGAGAGAGAGGGAGCGCTGTCCTACAGAGAGAGAGAGAATGCTGTCCAAAAGAGTGAGATAGAGAGCGCTGTCCTGCAGAGAGAGATAGAGAGCGTTGTCCTACAGAGAGAGAGAGAGCGCTGTCCTACAGAGAGAGAGAGCGCTCTGTCCTACAGAGAGAGCGAGAGGGAGAGAGAGAGTGCGCTGTCCTACAGCGAGAGAGAGAGAGAGAGCGCTGTCCTACCGAGAGAGAGAGAGCTCTGTCCTACAGAGAGAGAGGGAGCGCTGTCCTACAGAGAGAGAGAGAACACTGTCCTACAGAGAGAGAGAGAGCGCTGTCCTGCAGAGAGACAGAGCGCGTTGTCCTACAGAGAGAGTGAGAGAGAGCGCTGTCATACAGGGAGAGAGAGAGAGAGAGAGAGAGAGCGCTGCCCTACAGTGAGAGCGAGAGAGAGTGCTGTCCTACAGAGAGAGAGAGAGAGCGCTGTCCTACAGGGAGATAGAGAGAGAGAGAGCTGTCCTACATAGAGAGAGAGAGCGCTGTCCTACAGAGGGAGAGGGAGCGCTGTCCTACAGAGAGAGAGAGAGAGAGAGAGAGAGAATGCTGTCAGAAAGAGTGAGAGAGCGCTGCCTACAGAGAGAAGGAGAGAGAGAGAGCACAGTCCTACAGAGAGAGAGCACAGTCCTACAGAGAGAGAGCGAAGTCCTACAGAGAGAGAGAGAGCGAGAGAGAGCACTGTCCTACAGAGAGAGAGAGAGCGCTGTCCTACAGAGAGAGAGAGAGACAGAGCGCTGTCCTACAGAGAGAGAGAGAGAGCGCTGTCCTACAGAGAGAGAGGGAGCGCTGTCCTGCAGAGAGAGATAGAGAGAGAGAGGGAGAAAGAGAGCGCTGTCCTACAGAGAGAGAGAGAGAGAGAGAGAGCACTGTCCTCCAGAGTGAGAGAGAGAGAGAGAGAGCGCTGTCCTACAGAGACCGAGTGAGAGAGCGCTGTCCCACAGAGAGAGATAGAGAGCGTTGTCCTACAGAGAGAGAGAGAGAGAGAGAGCGCTGTCCTACAGAGAGAGAGCGAGAGCGCTGTCCTCCAGAGTGAGAGAGAGAGCGCTGTCCTCCAGAGTGAGAGAGAGAGCGCTGTCGTACAGAGAGAGAGAGAGAGACAGAGCGCTGTCCTACAGAGAGAGAGAGAGAGCGCTGCCTACAGAGAGAAGGAGAGAGAGAGAGCACAGTCCTACAGAGAGAGAGCGCAGTCCTACAGAGAGAGAGAGAGCGAGAGAGAGCACTGTCCTGCAGAGAGAGTGAGAGAGAGCGCTGTCCTACAGAGAGAGAGAGAGAGAGAGAATGCTGTCCGAAAGAGTGAGATAGAGAGCGCTGTCCTGCAGAGAGAGAGAGTGCGCACTGTCCTACAGAGAGAGGAAGAGGGAGAGCGCTGTCCTACAGCGAGAGAGAGAGAGACAGAGCGTTGTCCTACCGAGAGAGAGAGAACACTGTCCTACAGAGAGAGAGAGAACACTGTCCTACAGAGAGAGAGAGAGCGCTGTCCTACAGAGAGAGAGAGAACACTGACCTACAGAGAGAGAGAGAGAGAGAGCGCTGTCCTACAGAGAGAGAGAGAACACTGACCTGCAGAGAGAGAGAGAGAGAGAGAGCGCTGTCCTACGGAGAGAGAGAGAGCGCTGTCCTACAGAGTGAGAGAGAGCGCTGTCCTACAGAGAGAGAGAGAACACTGACCTACAGAGAGAGAGAGAGAGAGAGAGAGCGCTGTCCTACGGAGAGAGAGAGAGCGCTGTCCTACAGAGTGAGAGAGAGAGAGAGAGCGTTGTCCTACAGAGAGAGAGGGAGAGCGCTGTCCTACAGAGAGAGAGAGAGCGCTGTCCTACAGAGTGAGAGAGAGAGAGAGCGCTGTCCTACAGAGTGAGAGAGAGAGAGAGCGCTGTCCTACAGAGAGAGAGAGACAGCGCTGTCCTCCTGAGACAGAGAGAGAGAGAGAGCGCTGTCCTCCTGAGACAGAGAGAGAGCGCTGTCCTACAGAGAGAGAGAGCGCTGTCCTACAGAGAGAGAGAGCGCTGTCCTACAGAGAGAGAGAGCGCTGTCCTACAGAGAGAGAGAGCGCTGTCCTACAGAGAGAGAGAGCGCTGTCCTACAGAGAGAGAGAGCGCTGTCCTACAGAGAGAGAGAGCGCTGTCCTACAGAGAGAGAGAGCGCTGTCCTACAGAGAGAGAGAGCGCTGTCCTACAGAGAGAGAGAGCGCTGTCCTACAGAGAGAGAGAGCGCTGTCCTACAGAGAGAGAGAGCGCTGTCCTACAGAGAGAGAGAGCGCTGTCCTACAGAGAGAGAGAGCGCTGTCCTACAGAGAGAGAGAGCGCTGTCCTACAGAGAGAGAGAGCGCTGTCCTACAGAGAGAGAGAGCGCTGTCCTACAGAGAGAGAGCGCTGTCCTACAGAGAGAGAGAGCGCTGTCCTACAGAGAGAGAGAGCGCGCTGTCCTACAGAGAGAGAGAGAGAGAGCGCTGTCCCACAGAGAAAGAGAGAGAGAGCGCTGTTCTACAGAGAGAGAGAGAGAGAGAGGGCTGTCCTACAGAGTGTGAGAGAGAGAGAGAGCGCTGTCCTCCTGAGACAGAGAGATAGAGTGCTGTCCTACAGAGAGAGAGAGAGCACTGTCCTACTGAGAGAGAGAGAGGGAGAGAGAGAGAGCGCAGTCCTACAGAGAGAGAGAGAGAGCGCAGTCCTACAGAGAGAGAGAGAGAGCGCTGTCCTACAGAGTGAGAGAGAGAGAGCACTGTCCTACTGAGAGAGCGAGAGAGAGAGATCGCTGTCCTACAGAGTGAGAGATAGAGAGAGCGCTGTCCTACAGAGAGAGAGAGAGAGAGAGAGAGAGCACAGTCTGACAGTGAGAGAGAAAGCGCTGTCCTACAGAGAGAGAGAAAGAGAGCGCTGTCCTACAGAGAGAGAGAGAGCGCTGTCCTACAGAGAGAGAGAGAGCACTGTCCTACAGAGAGAGGGAGAGAGAGCGCTGTCCTACAGAGGGAGAGCGCTGTCCTACAGGGAGAGATAGAGAGCGTTGTCCTACAGAGAGAGAGAGAGAGAGAGAGCGCTGTCCTACAGAGAGAGAGAGAGAGTGAGAGCACTGTCCTACAGAGAGAGAGAGAGAGAGAGAGAGAGCGCGCGAGAGCACTGTCCTACAGAGCGAGAGAGAGAGAGAGAGTGAGCGCTGTCCTACAGAGAGAGAGCGCTGTCATACAGAGACAGACAGAGAGAGAGAGAGAGAGAGAGCACTGTCCTGCAGAGAGAGAGAGAGAGAGCTGTCCTACAGAGAGAGCGAGAGCGCTGTCCTCCAGAGAGAGAGAGAGAGAGACAGCGCTGTCCTCCTGAGACAGAGAGAGCGCTGTCCTACAGAGAGAGAGAGCGCTGTCCCACAGAGAGAGAGAGAGAAAGCGCTGTCCTACAGAGAGAGAGAGAGAGCACTGTCCTACTGAGAGAGAGAGAGAGAGAGAACGCTGTCCTACAGAGAGAGAGAGCGCTGCCTACAGAGAGAGAGAGAGAGAGCACTGTCCTACAGAGAGAGAGAGAGCAAAGTCCTACAGAGAGAGAGAGAGCGCTGTCCTACAGAGAGAGAGAGAGAGAGAGCGCTGTCCTACAGAGAGAGAGAGAGACAGAGCGCTGTCCCACAGAGAGAGAGAGAGCGTAGTGCTACAGAGAGAGAGAGAGCGCTGTCCTACAGAGAGAGTGAGAGAGAGCACTGTCCTACAGAGAGAGAGAGAGAGAGAGAGCACTGTCCTACAGAGAGAGAGAGAGCGCAGTGCTACAGAGAGAGAGAGAGCGAGAGAGAGCGCTGTCCTACAGATAGAGTGAGAGAGAGCACTGTCCTACAGAGAGAGAGAGCACTGTCCTAAAGAGATAGAGAGAGCACTGTCCTACAGAGAGAGAGAGAGCGCTGTCCTACAGAGAGAGAGAGAGACAGAGCGCTGTCCCACAGAGAGATAGAGAGAGCGCTGTCCCACAGAGAGAGAGATAGAGAGAGCGCTGTCCTAAAGAGAGAGAGAGCGCTGCCGACAGAGAGCGAGAGAGAGCGCTGTCCTACAGAGAGAGAGAGAGACAGAGCGCTGTCCCACAGAGAGAGAGATAGAGAGAGCGCTGTCCTAAAGAGAGAGAGAGCGCTGCCTACAGAGAGCGAGAGAGAGCGCTGTCCTACAGAGAGAGTGAGAGAGAGCGCTGTCCTACAGAGAGAGAGAGAGAGCACTGTCCTACAGAGAGAGAGAGAGCGCTGTCCTACAGAGAGAGATAGAGAGCGCTGTCCTACAGAGAGAGAGAGAGAGAGCACTGTCCTACAGAGAGAGAGAGAGCGCTGTCCTACAGAGAGAGAGAGAATGCTGTCCGAAAGAGTGAGATGGAGAGCGCTGTCCTACAGAGAGAGAAAGAGAGCGTTCTCCTCCAGAGAGAGAGAGCGCTGTCCTACAGAGAGAGAGAGTGCGCTGTCCTACAGAGAGAGAGGGAGAGAGCGAGCGCGCTGTCCTACAGCGAGAGAGAGAGACAGAGCGCTGTCCTACCGAGAGAGAGAGAGCGCTGTCCTGCAGAGAGAGAGGGAGCGCTCTCCTACAGAGAGAGAGAGAACACTGTCCTACAGAGAGAGAGAGAGCACTGTCCTACGGAGAGAGAGAGAGAGCGCTGTCCTACGGAGAGAGAGAGAGAGCGCTGTCCTACAGAGAGAGAGAGAGAGAGAGAGAGAGAGAGCACTGTCCTACAGAGTGAGAGAGAGAGAGCGCTGTACCACAGAGAGAGAGAGAGAGCGTTGTCCGACAGAGAGAGAGAGAGAGCGTTGTCCTACAGAGAGAGTGAGAGAGAGCGCTGTCCTACAGAGAGAGCGAGAGAGAGCGCTGTCCTACAGAGAGAGAGAGAGAGATGGAGAGAGAGAGAGCGCTGTCCTACAGAGAGAGAAATAGAGAGAGCGCTGTCCTACAGAGAGAGAGAGCGCTGCCTACAGAGAGAGAGAGAGAACTGTCCTACAGAGAGAGAGAGAGCACTGTCCTACAGAGAGAGAGAGAGCGCTGTCCTACAGAGAGAGAGGGAGCGCTGTCCTACAGAGAGAGAGGGAGCGCTGTCCTACAGAGAGAGAGGGAGCGCTGTCCTACAGAGAGAGAGGGAGCGCTGTCCTACAGAGAGAGAGGGAGCGCTGTCCTACAGAGAGAGAGGGAGCGCTGTCCTACAGAGAGAGAGGGAGCGCTGTCCTACAGAGAGAGAGGGAGCGCTGTCCTACAGAGAGAGAGAGAGAGAGAGAGAGAGAGAATGCTGTCCGAAAGAGTGAGATAGAGAGCGCTGTCCTACAGAGAGAGAAAGAGAGCGTTGTCCTCCAGAGAGAGAGAGAGCGCTGTCCTACAGAGAGAGAGAGCTCGCTGTCCTACAGAGAGAGAGAGAGAGAGAGCGCGCTGTCCTACAGCGAGAGAGAGAGACCAGACCGCTGTCCTACCGAGAGAGAGAGAGCGCTGTCCTACAGAGAGAGAGAGCTCGCTGTCCTACAGCGAGAGATAGAGACAGAGCGCTGTCCTACCGAGAGAGAGAGAGCGCTCTCGTACAGAGAGAGAGAGAATGCTGTCCGAAAGAGTGAGGTAGAGAGCGTTGTCTAACAGAGAGAGAGAGAGAGCGCTGTCCTACCGAGAGAGAGAGAGCGCTGTCCTACCGAGAGAGAGAGAGCGCTGTCCTACAGAGAGAGAGGGAGCGCTGTCCTACAGAGAGAGGGAGAGAGAGAGCGCTGTCCTACAGAGGGAGAGCGCTGTCCTACAGGGAGAGATAGAGAGCGTTGTCCTACAGAGAGAGAGAGAGAGCGTTGTCCTACAGAGAGAGAGAGAGAGAGAGAGTGAGCGCTGTCCGACAGAGAGAGAGAGAGAGCGCGAGAGCACTGTCCTACAGAGAGAGAGAGAGAGAGAGAGAGAGAGCGCGAGAGCACTGTCCTACAGAGCGAGAGAGAGAGAGAGAGAGAGAGTGAGCGCTGTCCTACAGAGAGAGAGCGCTGTCATACAGAGACAGAGAGAGAGAGCACTGTCCTGCAGAGAGAGAGAGAGAGCTGTCCTACAGAGAGAGAGAGAGCGCTGTCCTACAGAGAGAGAGAGAGACAGCGCTGTCCTACAGAGAGAGAGAGCGCTGTCCTACAGAGAGAGAGAGCGCTCTCATACAGAGACAGAGAGAGAGCGCTGTCTGACAGAGAGAGAGAGAGAGCGCTGTCTGACAGAGAGAGAGAGAGAAAGCACTGTCCTCCAGAGAGCGCTGTCCTTTCGAGAGAGAGAGAGAGAGAGAGCACTGTCCTGCAGAGAGAGAGAGAGTGCTGTCCTACAGAGAGAGAGAGAGCGCTGTCCTACAGAGAGAGAGAGAGACAGCGCTGTCCTCCTGAGACAGAGAGAGCGCTGTCCTACAGAGAGAGAGAGCGCTGTCATACAGAGACAGAGAGAGAGCGCTGTCTGACAGAGAGAGAGAGAAAGCACTGTCCTCCAGAGAGCGCTGTCCTATAGAGAGAGAGAGAGAGAGGGAGACAGCGCTGTCCTACTGAGATCGAGCGCGCTGTCCTACAGAGAGAGATCGAGCGCGCTGTCCTACAGAGAGAGAGAGAGAGCGCTGTCCTACAGAGAGAGAGAGAAAGCGCTGTCCTATAGATCGAGAGAGAGCGCTGTCCCACAGAGAGAGAGAGAGAGTGCTGACCCACAGAGAGAGAGAGAGAGAGAGAGAGCGCTGTCCTACAGAGAGAGAGAGAGAGAGCACTGTCCTACTGAGAGAGAGAGAGAGATGGAGAGAGAGAGCGCTGTCCTGCAGAGAGAGAAATAGAGAGAGCGCTGTCCTACAGAGAGAGAGAGCGCTGCCTACAGAGAGAGAGAGAGAGACAGAGCGCTGTCCCACAGAGAGAGAGAGAGCGCAGTGCTACAGAGAGAGAGAGAGAGCGAGAGAGAGCGCTGTCCTACAGAGAGAGTGAGAGAGAGCACTGTCCTACAGAGAGAGAGAGAGAGAGAGAGCACTGTCCTACAGAGAGAGAGAGAGCGCTGTCCTACAGAGAGAGAGAGAGAGACAGAGCGCTGTCCCACAGAGAGAGAGAGAGTGCAGTGCTACAGAGAGAGAGAGAGAGAGAGCGAGAGAGAGCGCTGTCCTACAGAGAGAGTGAGAGAGAGCACTGTCCTACAGAGAGAGAGAGAGAGAGAGCACTGTCCTACAGAGAGAGAGAGAGCACTGTCCTACAGAGAGAGAGAGAGCACTGTCCTACAGAGAGAGAGAGAGCGCTGGCCTACAGAGAGAGAGAGAGACAGAGCGCTGTCCTACAGAGAGAGAGAGAGAGAGAGCACTGTCCTACTGAGAGAGAGAGAGAGAGAGCGCTGTCCTACAGAGAGAGAGAGCGCTGCCTACAGAGAGCGAGAGAGAGCGCTGTCCTACAGAGAGAGTGAGAGAGAGCGCTGTCCTACAGAGAGAGAGAGAGAGAGAGAGAATGCTGTCCGAAAGAGTGAGATAGAGAGCGCTGTCCTACAGAGAGAGAAAGAGAGCGTTCTCCTCCAGAGAGAGAGAGAGCGCTGTCCTACAGAGAGAGAGAGAGCGCTGTCCTACAGAGAGAGAGAGAGCGCTGTCCTACAGAGAGAGAGAGAGCGCTGTCCTACAGAGAGAGAGAGAGCGCTGTCCTACAGAGAGAGAGAGAGCGCTGTCCTACAGAGAGAGAGAGAGAGAGAGAGAATGCTGTCCGAAAGAGTGAGATAGAGAGTGCTGTCCTACAGAGAGAGAAAGAGAGCGTTCTCCTCCAGAGAGAGAGAGAGCGCTGTCCTACGGAGAGAGAGAGAACACTGTCCTACACAGAGAGAGAGAGCACTGTCCTACGGAGAGAGAGAGAGAGCGCTGTCCTACAGAGAGAGAGAGAGCACTGTCCTACAGAGTGAGAGAGAGAGAGAGCGCTGTCCCACAGAGAGAGAGAGAGCGTTGTCCGACAGAGAGAGAGCGTTGTCCTACAGAGAGAGTGAGAGAGAGCGCTGTCCTACAGAGAGAGTGAGAGAGAGCGCTGTCCTACAGAGAGAGAGAGAGAGAGAGCACTGTCCTACAGAGAGAGAGAGAGCACTGTCCTACAGAGAGAGAGGGAGCGCTGTCCTACAGAGAGAGAGGGAGCGCTGTCCTACAGAGAGAGAGAGAGAGAGAGAGAGAGAGAGAGAGAATGCTGTCCGAAAGAGTGAGATCGAGAGCGCTGTCCTACAGAGAGAGAGAGAGCGTTGTCCTCCAGAGAGAGAGAGAGCGCTGTCCTACAGAGAGAGAGAGCTCGCTGTCCTACAGAGAGAGAGAGAGAGAGAGAGCGCGCTGTCCTACAGCGAGAGAGAGAGAGAGAGCGCTGTCCTACCGAGAGAGAGAGAGCGCTGTCCTACCGAGAGAGAGCGAGCGCTGTCCTACCGAGAGAGAGGGAGCGCTGTCCTGCAGAGAGAGAGGGAGCGCTGTCCTGCAGAGAGAGAGAGAGCGCTGTCCTGCAGAGAGAGAGAGAGCGCTGTCCTACAGAGAGAGAGAGAGCGCTGTCCTACGGAGAGAGAGAGAGAGCGCTGTCCTACAGAGAGAGAGAGAGAGAGAGCGCTGTCCCAGAGAGAGAGAGATAGAGAGAGCGCTGTCCTAAAGAGATCGAGAGCGCTGTCCTACAGAGAGAGAAAGAGAGCGTTGTCCTCCAGAGAGAGAGAGAGCGCTGTCCTACAGAGAGAGAGAGCTCGCTGTCCTACAGAGAGAGAGAGAGAGAGAGCGCGCTGTCCTACAGCGAGAGAGAGAGAGAGAGAGCGCTGTCCTACCGAGAGAGAGAGAGCGCTGTCCTACCGAGAGAGAGAGAGCGCTGTCCTACCGAGAGAGAGCGAGCGCTGTCCTACCGAGAGAGAGCGAGCGCTGTCCTGCAGAGAGAGAGGGAGCGCTGTCCTGCAGAGAGAGAGAGAGCGCTGTCCTACGGAGAGAGAGAGAGAGCGCTGTCCTACGGAGAGAAAGAGAGAGCGCTGTCCCACAGAGAGAGAGAGAGAGCGCTGTCCTACAGAGAGAGAGAGAGAGAGAGAGAGAGCACTGTCCTACAGAGAGAGAGAGAGAGAGAGCGCGCTGTCCTACAGCGAGAGAGAGAGAGAGAGCGCTGTCCCACAGAGAGAGAGAGAGAGCGCTGTCCTACGGATAGAGAGAGAGAGCGCTGTCCTACAGAGAGAGAGAGAGAGAGAGAGCACTGTCCTACATAGTGAGAGAGAGAGAGAGCGCTGTCCCACAGAGAGAGAGAGAGCGTTGTCCTACAAAGAGAGAGAGCGCTGTCCTACAGAGAGAGAGAGAGAGCGCTGTCCTACAGAGAGAGAGAGAGAGCGCTGTCCTACAGAGAGAGAGAGTGCGCTGTCCTAGAGAGAGAGAGAGAGAATGCTGTCCTCCAGAGGAGGAGAGCGCTGTCCTACAGAGAGAGAGAGAGAGAATGCCGTCCGACAGTGAGAGAGAGAGAGAGCACTGTCCTACAGAGAGAGAGAGAGCACTGTCCTACAGAGAGAGAGAGAGCGCGAGAGCACTGTCCTACAGAGAGAGGGAGAGAGAGCGCTGTCCTCCAGAGAGAGAGAGAGCACTGTCCTGCAGAGAGAGAGAGAGAGCGATAGAGCTGTCCTACAGAGAGAGGGAGAGAATGCTGTCCTACAGAGAGAGAGAGAGAGAGAGAGAGAGAGAGAGAGAGAGAGACAGCGCTGTCCTACAGAGAGAGAGAGAGCGCTGTCCTACAGAGAGAGAGAGAGCGCTGTCCTACAGAGAGAGAGAGAGCGCTGTCCTACAGAGAGAGAGAGAGCGCTGTCCTACAGAGAGAGAGAGAGCGCTGTCCTACAGAGAGAGAGAGAGCGCTGTCCTACAGAGAGAGAGAGAGCGCTGTCCTCCAGAGAGAGAGCACTGTCCTACAGAGAGAGAGAGAGCGCTGTCCTATAGAGAGAGAGAGAGCGATCTCCTATAGAGAGAGAGAGAGACCGCTGTCCTGCAGAGAGAGAGACCGCTGTCCTACAGAGAGAGAGAGAGAGCACTGTCCTACTGAGAGAGAGAGAGAGAGAGAGAGAGAGCACGCTGTCCTACAGAGAGAGAGAGACAGCACAGTCCTACAGAGAGAGAGAGAGAGCACAGTCCTACAGAGAGAGAGGGAGAGCTGTCCTACAGAGACAGAGAGAGGGAGAGCGCTGTCCTACAGAGAGAGAGAGAGAGAGCGCTGTCCTACAGAGAGAGAGAGAGAGAGCGAGAGAGAGTGCTGTCCTAAAGAGAGAGTGAGAGAGAGCGCTGTCCTACAGAGAGAGAGAGAGCGCTGTCCTACAGAGAGAGAGAGCGCTGTCCTACAGAGAGAGAGAGCGCTGTCCTACAGAGAGAGAGAGCGCTGTCCTACAGAGAGAGTGAGCGCTGTCCTACAGAGAGAGAGAGCGCTGTCCTACAGAGAGAGAGAGCGCTGTCCTACAGAGAGAGAGAGCGCTGTCCTACAGAGAGAGAGAGCGCTGTCCTACAGAGAGAGAGAGCGCTGTCCTACAGAGAGAGAGAGCGCTGTCCTACAGAGAGAGAGAGCGCTGTCCTACAGAGAGAGAGAGCGCTGTCCTACAGAGAGAGAGAGCGCTGTCCTACAGAGAGAGAGAGCGCTGTCCTACAGAGAGAGAGAGCGCTGTCCTACAGAGAGAGAGAGCGCTGTCCTACAGAGAGAGAGAGCGCTGTCCTACAGAGAGAGAGAGCGCTGTCCTACAGAGAGAGAGAGCGCTGTCCTACAGAGAGAGAGAGCGCTGTCCTACAGAGAGAGAGAGCGCTGTCCTACAGAGAGAGAGAGCGCTGTCCTACAGAGAGAGAGAGCGCTGTCCTACAGAGAGAGAGAGCGCTGTCCTACAGAGAGAGAGAGCGCTGTCCTACAGAGAGAGAGAGCGCTGTCCTACAGAGAGAGAGAGCGCTGTCCTACAGAGAGAGAGAGCGCTGTCCTACAGAGAGAGAGAGCGCTGTCCTACAGAGAGAGAGAGCGCTGTCCTACAGAGAGAGAGAGCGCTGTCCTACAGAGAGAGAGAGCGCTGTCCTACAGAGAGAGAGAGCGCGAGCGCTGTCGTACAGAGAGAGAGAGCGCGAGCGCTGTCGTACAGAGAGAGAGCGAGCAGTCCTACAAAGAGAGAGCGAGAGCGCAGTCCTTCAGTGAGTGAGTGAGCTGTCCTACAGAGAGAGAGAGAGAGAGAGAGAGAGCTGTCCTACAGAGAGAGAGAGAGAGAGAGAGCTGTCCTGCAGAGAGAGAGAGAGCGAGAGTGCTGTCGTACAGAGAGAGAGAGAGAGAGATAGGGCGCTGACCTACAGCGAGTGAGAGCTGTCCTACAGAGAGAGAGAGAGAGAGAGAGAGCTGTCCTACAGAGAGAGAGAGAGCGAGAGCGCTGTCGTACAGAGAGAGAGAGAGAGATAGGGCGCTGACCTACAGTGAGTGAGAGAGAGAGCTGTCCTACAGAGAGAGAGAGCGAGAGAGCTGTCCTACAGAGAGAGGGAGCGAGAGCGCTGTCGTACAGAGAGAGAGAGAGACAGGGCGCTGTCCTACAGAGAGAGAGAGAGAGAGTGCTGTCCTAAAGAGAGAGTGAGAGAGAGCGCTGTCCTACAGAGAGAGAGAGAGCGCTGTCCTACAGAGAGAGAGAGAGCGCTGTCCTATAGAGAGAGAGAGCGCTGTCCTATAGAGAGAGAGAGCGCTGTCCTACAGAGAGAGAGAGCGCTGTCCTACAGAGAGAGAGCGCGCTGTCCTACAGAGAGAGAGCGCGCTGTCCTACAGAGAGAGAGAGCGCTGTCCTACAGAGAGAGAGAGCGCTGTCCTACAGAGAGAGAGAGCGCTGTCCTACAGAGAGAGAGAGCGCTGTCCTACAGAGAGAGAGAGCGCTGTCCTACAGAGAGAGAGAGCGCTGTCCTACAGAGAGAGAGAGCGCTGTCCTACAGAGAGAGAGAGCGCTGTCCTACAGAGAGAGAGAGCGCTGTCCTACAGAGAGAGAGAGCGCTGTCCTACAGAGAGAGAGAGCGCTGTCCTACAGAGAGAGAGAGCGCTGTCCTACAGAGAGAGAGAGCGCTGTCCTACAGAGAGAGAGAGCGCTGTCCTACAGAGAGAGAGAGCGCTGTCCTACAGAGAGAGAGAGCGCTGTCCTACAGAGAGAGAGAGCGCTGTCCTACAGAGAGAGAGAGCGCTGTCCTACAGAGAGAGAGAGCGCTGTCCTACAGAGAGAGAGAGCGCTGTCCTACAGAGAGAGAGAGCGCTGTCCTACAGAGAGAGAGAGCGCTGTCCTACAGAGAGAGAGAGCGCTGTCCTACATAGAGAGAGAGGGAGCGCTGTCCTACCGAGAGAGGGAGAGAGCGCGCTGTCCTACAGAGAGAGAGAAAGAGAGCGCTGTCCTACAGAGAGAGAGAGCGCTGTCCTACAGAGAGAGAGAGAGATGTTCTACAGAGAGAGAGAGCGAGAGCACTGACCTTGCAAGAGAGAGAGAGATGGAACGCTGTCCTACAGAGAGAGAGAGAGAGAGAGCGCTGTCCTACAGAGAGAGAGAGAGAGCGCTGTCCTACAGAGAGGGAGAGAGCGCGCTGTCCTACAGAGAGAGAGAAAGAGAGCGCTGTCCTACAGAGAGAGAGAGAGAGCGCTGTCCTACAGAGAGAGAGAGAGATGTTCTACAGAGAGAGAGAGCGAGAGCACTGACCTTGCAAGAGAGAGAGAGACGGAACGCTGTCCTACAGAGAGAGAGAGAGAGAGAGCGCTGTCCTACAGAGAGAGAGAGAGAGCGCTGTCCTACAGAGAGAGAGAGAGAGCGCTGTCCTACAGAGAGAGAGAGAGAGCGCTGTCCTACAGAGAGAGAGAGAGAGAGCGCTGTCCTACAGAGAGAGAGAGAGAGCGCTGTCCTACAGAGAGAGAGAGCGCTGTCCTACAGAGAGAGAGAGCGCTGTCCTCCCGAGAGAGAGAGAGCGCTGTCCTACAGAGAGAGAGGGAGCGCTGTCCTACAGAGAGAGAGAGCGCTGTCCTACAGAGAGAGAGAGCGCTGTCCTACAGAGAGAGAGAGCGCTGTCCTACAGAGAGAGAGAGCGCTGTCCTACAGAGAGAGAGAGCGCTGTCCTACAGAGAGAGAGAGCGCTGTCCTACAGAGAGAGAGAGCGCTGTCCTACAGAGAGAGAGAGCGCTGTCCTACAGAGAGAGAGAGCGCTGTCCTACAGAGAGAGAGAGCGCTGTCCTACAGAGAGAGAGAGCGCTGTCCTACAGAGAGAGAGAGCGCTGTCCTACAGAGAGAGAGAGCGCTGTCCTACAGAGAGAGAGAGCGCTGTCCTACAGAGAGAGAGAGCGCTGTCCTACAGAGAGAGAGAGCGCTGTCCTACAGAGAGAGAGAGCGCTGTCCTACAGAGAGAGAGAGCGCTGTCCTACAGAGAGAGAGAGCGCTGTCCTACAGAGAGAGAGAGCGCTGTCCTACAGAGAGAGAGAGCGCTGTCCTACAGAGAGAGAGAGCGCTGTCCTACAGAGAGAGAGAGCGCTGTCCTACAGAGAGAGAGAGCGCTGTCCTACAGAGAGAGAGAGAGCGCTGTCCTACAGAGAGAGAGAGAGCGCTGTCCTACAGAGAGAGAGAGAGCGCTGTCCTACAGAGAGAGAGAGCGCTGTCCTACAGAGAGAGAGAGCGCTGTCCTACAGAGAGAGAGAGCGCTGTCCTACAGAGAGAGAGAGCGCTGTCCTACAGAGAGAGAGAGCGCTGTCCTACAGAGAGAGAGAGCGCTGTCCTACAGAGAGAGAGAGCGCTGTCCTACAGAGAGAGAGAGCGCTGTCCTACAGAGAGAGAGAGCGCTGTCCTACAGAGAGAGAGAGCGCTGTCCTACAGAGAGAGAGAGCGCTGTCCTACAGAGAGAGAGAGCGCTGTCCTACAGAGAGAGAGAGCGCTGTCCTACAGAGAGAGAGAGCGCTGTCCTACAGAGAGAGAGAGCGCTGTCCTACAGAGAGAGAGAGCGCTGTCCTACAGAGAGAGAGAGCGCTGTCCTACAGAGAGAGAGAGCGCTGTCCTACAGAGAGAGAGAGCGCTGTCCTACAGAGAGAGAGAGCGCTGTCCTACAGAGAGAGAGAGCGCTGTCCTACAGAGAGAGAGAGCGCTGTCCTACAGAGAGAGAGAGCGCTGTCCTACAGAGAGAGAGAGCGCTGTCCTACAGAGAGAGAGAGCGCTGTCCTACAGAGAGAGAGAGCGCTGTCCTACAGAGAGAGAGAGCGCTGTCCTACAGAGAGAGAGAGCGCTGTCCTACAGAGAGAGAGAGCGCTGTCCTACAGAGAGAGAGAGCGCTGTCCTACAGAGAGAGAGAGCGCTGTCCTACAGAGAGAGAGAGCGCTGTCCTACAGAGAGAGAGAGCGCTGTCCTACAGAGAGAGAGAGCGCTGTCCTACAGAGAGAGAGAGCGCTGTCCTACAGAGAGAGAGAGCGCTGTCCTACAGAGAGAGAGAGCGCTGTCCTACAGAGAGAGAGAGCGCTGTCCTACAGAGAGAGAGAGCGCTGTCCTACAGAGAGAGAGAGCGCTGTCCTACAGAGAGAGAGAGCGCTGTCCTACAGAGAGAGAGAGCGCTGTCCTACAGAGAGAGAGAGCGCTGTCCTACAGAGAGAGAGAGCGCTGTCCTACAGAGAGAGAGAGCGCTGTCCTACAGAGAGAGAGAGCGCTGTCCTACAGAGAGAGAGAGCGCTGTCCTACAGAGAGAGAGAGCGCTGTCCTACAGAGAGAGAGAGCGCTGTCCTACAGAGAGAGAGAGCGCTGTCCTACAGAGAGAGAGAGCGCTGTCCTACAGAGAGAGAGAGCGCTGTCCTACAGAGAGAGAGAGCGCTGTCCTACAGAGAGAGAGAGCGCTGTCCTACAGAGAGAGAGAGCGCTGCCCTACAGAGAGAGAGAGCGCTGTCCTACAGAGAGAGAGAGCGCGAGCGCTGTCGTACAGAGAGAGAGAGCGCTGTCGTACAGAGAGAGAGAGCGCGAGCGCTGTCGTACAGAGAGAGAGAGTGAGAGCGCAGTCCTTCAGTGAGTGAGTGAGCTGTCCTACAGAGAGAGAGAGAAAGAGCTGTCCTACAGAGAGAGAGAGAGAGAGAGCTGTCCTGCAGAGAGAGAGAGAGAGAGAGCTGTCCTGCAGAGAGAGAGAGAGAGAGCGAGAGTGCTGTCGTACAGAGAGAGATAGAGAGAGAGAGAGATAGGGCGCTGACCTACAGCGAGTGAGAGCTGTCCTACAGAGAGAGAGAGATCTGTCCTACAGAGAGAGAGAGAGCGAGAGCGCTGTCGTACAGAGAGAGAGAGAGAGATAGGGCGCTGACCTACAGTGAGTGAGAGAGAGCTGTCCTACAGAGAGAGAGAGCGAGAGAGCTGTCCTACAGAGAGAGGGAGCGAGAGCGCTGTCGTACAGAGAGCGAGAGAGACAGGGCGCTGTCCTACAGCGAGTGAGCTGTCCTACAGAGAGAGAGCGAGAGCGCTGTCCTACAGAGAGAGAGCGAGAGAGCAGTCCTACAGAGAGAGAGGCGAGAGCGCTGTCATACAGAGAGAGAGAGAGGGCAGTCCTTCAGCGAGTGAGAGAGAGAGCTGTCCTACAGAGAGAGAGAGAGCACAGTCCTTCAGCGAGTGAGAGCGCTGTCCTACAGAGAGAGAGAGACAGAGAGAGCGCTGGACTACGGAGAGAGAGAGAGCGCTGACCTGGAGAGATAGAGGACCGTCCTACAGAGAGAGAGAGTGCTGATCTCCAGAGAGAAAAGAGAGAGAAAGCGCTGTCCTACAGAAAGAGACGGAGAGCGTTGTCCTACACAGAGAGAGAGAGAGAGAGAGAGCGCTGTCCTACAGAGAGAGAGAGCGCTGTCCTACAGAGAGAGAGAGCGCTGTCCTACAGAGAGAGAGAGCGCTGTCCTACAGAGAGAGAGAGCGCTGTCCTACAGAGAGAGAGAGCGCTGTCCTACAGAGAGAGAGAGCGCTGTCCTACAGAGAGAGAGAGCGCTGTCCTACAGAGAGAGAGAGCGCTGTCCTACAGAGAGAGAGAGCGCTGTCCGACAGAGAGAGAGAGCGCTGTCCTACAGAGAGAGAGAGAAAGTGCTGTCCTACAGAGAGAGAGACAGCAAGCGCTGTCCTACAGAGAGAGAGGGAAAGCGCTGTCCTACAGAGAGAGTGGGAAAGCGCTGTCCTACAGAGAGAGAGAGGGCCATCCTACAGAGAGAGAGAGAGCGCTGTCCTACAGAGGGAGAGAGAAAGTGCTGCCGACAGAGAGAGAGGGAGAGTGCATACCTGGAGAGAGAGAGAGAGAGAGAGCGATATCCTGGAAATAGAGAGAGAGGGTGGTATCCTAAAGAGAGCGAGAGGCGGGTGGAGGTCCCGAGGATGGTCACCGAATTAAAAGGGGGGGAGAAAAGTTGGACAGGGCTCATCGATCGCTTCATTCAAAACGTGAAACAAGTGAGTCAGCAAGGACGGTCATCGTCTGCTTTCATAGCTTCCAGAAGGAGTAGGTTTTGAGCTGGGCGAAGCAGAGATCGAATGTGAAGTGAGAAGGCATTAGCATGGGAATATGCCAAGATCTGACTTGAAGGTGACCGGAGAAGACGGGCGGCCTTTTGTCATGTGAGAGTACCTTTACGAAATAGCTGTAGTGGATGTACCTTTTAGAAATGGGTGTTTATCAAATAGCTGCAGTGATGCCAGTGTGTGGGTGGAGCGGAGCTGTGACTCTGCTTTTACTTTCGCTTTGAGCAGAAAAGGCTGGCGTGTGTCTGTGTGTTATAGTTTTGTTTTCAGAGCTGGATCTCTGCAGGCTAAGCAAGCAGCTGTCTATTGATCTCTCTCCACAAGCTACAGATGTCTCCAGTTCATTTGAGGATTTCAAAGTAATACTTGTTTCTGTAGAGAATTTAAACCTGCTGTCTTTCTGTAAAAAGGGTCTTTTGGTCTTATGGATGTTGTTAGGAAAGTTATGAAGGGTTACTTGTAGAATATTGTATCTATGGGGATTATTGGTGTTGATAGTTGTTAAGATGTTTACTGTGTGTTTTTAAAGTGTTGACTGGATTGATAAATAAACATGGCTTTGTTTTAGATCTCTGTTGCATCACACCTGCAAAGTAGGCCCGTGTGGTCCCCATAACCACAATCTATTAAAAGTTGTGGGGCAGGTGAGCTCCATGATACACTTTGGGCTTCTCTCAACCCTGGCCCGTAACACTTTGGACAGGTGAAGGCATCACTGTACAGCAGCGGGGTGAGCTGCAGAGTGGTTACCCTGCGAAGCTGAGAGGGACTCTCATTTCAAAGAACTTTCATCTTGAGGCAGCGGAGGCTTTCGCGAAGACTGACGGACTGGGGCTGAGATGCGTGTTGGCGTTTGGACTTTGTTGGTGTGGAATCGGAATGTTTTCTTTTTGAGTTTTTTTCCTCGGATTGTTTTCTGAATCTTAGTGGGGGGTGCGGTGGGGGGGGGGGGGGGGGGTTTACATGTGCTCTGTGCCGTCTTAAGGCTGAGCTTTTCTCTGTGTTTTGGGCGATGTGGGTTTTGGGGCCTGAGGGACAGGGTTATTGAGGAGGGGGGGGTGGGGAGGAGTTGGGGGGGGTGGGGAGGAGTTGGGGGGGTGGGGGGCTCTGGCAGGGGTCACCCGCGTTAACAAACGTAGGCTTGGGTGTGTGGTGGGGGAAGGGGCTTCGCTCGTTGGAGCCTGGCCCAGCAGGTTTTGGTGGGCCTGGGAGGGGTGAAAGACGGGGGGGGGGGGGGATCCTTACCTGGTGAGGCGTTTGCCAAAGGAAGCAGATGGGGAGAGGATTCTGGGAAGGGGGTCGGCGGTAATGAAAGGATGGGCGGGGCCTGGGGTAATTAATGGCGGATTGGAGAGGTGGGGAGCGTGAGTGACCCCCCTCCCCGGTCAGAATGGTGACGTGAGGGGGGAACAGGTGAAGAGAGTCTTTGCACGTTTGAAGAGTTTAGAAGCTGATGTGGTGATGCACCCAAGTGAGGGTGAAGGACCAGGTGTGGCTCAGGAAGGGGTGGGTGAGCCTGCTGGGGAATGAGGCAGGGGTGCTCGATGTTCCCCCTCCCTTCAGTCTGCATTGGCTACAGAGCCCTCGGCCATTGTGCTGAGGAGCTCGGGGTTGTGGAAGGGGATAGTGAGGGGGGAGTGGGGGGGGTTGGTGTCGGTGGAGGTGGTGCCGTTCCGAATGGCAGCCTCTCACTCTACGTATCTGGGCATTTGATGAGGTGGGTTGATCTCCCTCTGTCGTTGGCGGGCTGGGTACAGGCAGTGAAGATTAATATTTTGCCGCAATTTTTGTTTTAGTTCCAGTGCCTGCCGGTCTTTTCACCTCAGGAGTTTTTCAAGGGGGTGGATAGGCTGATCTCCTCGTTTGTCTGGGCGGGGAGGTGGCCAGGATAAGGAAGGTGGTGCTGCAGAGCGGACGGCAGTTGACACAGAACATAGAACAGTCCAGCACAGAACAGGCCCTTCGGCCCTCGATGTTGTGCCGAGCTTTGTCCGAAACCAAGATCAAGCTATCCCTCTCCCTGTCATTCTGGTGCGCTCCATGTGCCTAAAGTTCCTAAAGTGTCCGACTCCACTATCACAGCAGGCAGTCCATTCCACACCCTAACCACTCTCTGAGTAAAGAACCTACCTCGGACATCCCTCCTATATCTCCCACCTCGGTCCATAATGACCGACCCCCCCCTTTCCCGTCACCCACCAACTTATCCTGAGATTGTGACCCCCCCCCCCAATGCTTATTAGGCATTGAATGCAAAGAAGGTTCAGGGAATAGGGAGGTGGGGGCTCTGTGGGTGAGGATGGAGGCAGGCTCATGTTAGGGGTCGAGTTTGCGGGCGCTGGCAACGGCACCGCTCCCGGTGGCCCCTGGGAAGTATTCGGTGACTCCAGTGATGGCGCCCACGCTGGAGATTCTGAGGCAGTTTTGGCAGCATTTTAGGGTGGGAACAGGGTCGAGGGTGATGGCTATCAGGCGTAGTCCAGGGTTTGAGCCGGGGAGGATGGATGCGAGGTTCCGGAGTGGGAAGAGAAGGGGATTATGGAGATGACGGATCTGTTTATAGCAGTGCAGTTTACGAGCTTGCAGGAAGGGGGGGGGGGGGGGAAGAGTTTCAGGTACATGCAGGTGCGGGACTTTGCGAGGCAGGCCTTCCCAATAGTGCCCGCCCCCTCGTTGCTGGAGGGGGTGCTGTCAGCTGAGGGGGTTGGAGAGGGGGCTGTCTCAATGATTTGTGGGTGGGTTGTGGAGGAGGATGAGGTGTCCATGGAGGGGTTAAGGCTAAGTGGGAGGATGAGCTGGGGGTGGCACTGGAGGCGGGCTTGCGTTGTGAGGCGATTGCCTCGACTTTGTGTGCGGAGCTGGGGCTAAGACAGCTGAGGGTGGTGTACGGGGCCCACCTGGCAATGTCAGTAGGGTTTGTCATGATATGCAGACATGCACATAATGAGATACAGACGCGCAGCTAATGAACACTGAGAACAAGACATAACCAATCAGCAGACAGAACATTTGGTGGTGGTTTCCCACTATAAAGGCCACGAGGCACTCACACTCCACCTCCGTCCACTGGGGACATCTACAGAGTGAGTCAGGAGTACATATCACACAACACCTCCAGCACGTGGCTAAGAACTAGTCTGGTTCAGTCAGACAGAGTAACCACACTTAGGTTAGCCGAGAGTCGAATTCACAGAAAACTGTGCTAACTGTGACAGGTTCAATAAATCAGATTGAACAAACTTCAAGGTCTGGAGTATCTTTCAGTTAAAGCTGCACCCAGTTGCAGCCCGTGTTATCTCTGCGTGCTTAACAGGACGGGGATGTTTGAAGGGGTGGAGGATGTCTGTGAGCGGTGTGGGCGGGGGGCGCCCTGTTCCTGCCCGAAGCTGGAGGGCAGTTTTCAGCCCCGTCTCGGCGGGGGGTGGGGGGGGGGGCGGGGTTTGCACGTGGATGTGCAGCCTTGTCTCCGGCGAGAGCTGCAAGCGGGGCCGGGGGCAGACGTCTTAGCCTTCGCCTTGCTGTGTGCTCGCAGGCCGGTTTTGTCAGCTTCACCCCGCGCCTCAGCTGGAGTTCTTAGTGGGTTAGGGAGGGAGGGGGTGGGTGTGGGGGGCGGGGGGGGCGGGTAAATGTGTTGGGTGGGTTTCGTTCCTGTTGTAAATTGTAAAAAGGTTGGAAATTTGGAATAAGATTACTTGGAAAAAAAACGTTATCCATCGTGGACGTGTGTGTAAAACGATTTCAGTGTATCTGCCAAGCTGGTGCGATTTGCGTTGTAGATTAATCTTTATGGGTGGCAGTGATCTGCAAACTGATCTTTATTTTGCTTGTCAATTACGATATCATGTTTGCAGTTGCAATTGGGGGTCAATAAATTGTTATTGACGGCAATTCTCTGCAAATAGTACAATTATTCGGCAAGTAACCTTTGTGTTGCCGAAGTGTGTGTAACGTGATCTCGGTGTTGTAACAAAACAATCTCAGTTAATATAACAAGTCACTGCAATGATGTGCACCGTCACCCGCCCACATGGCAATTATCTGCAAAGTCATCTATATTTTGCTTTGAAATTAAGGCGTGATGTTTGCACGTTTCAATTAGCTGTTAATTAATCTTTATTTGTGGCAATGGTGTACAAAGTCATCTTCGTGTTGCTGCTAAATCGCAATATAACGTTTGTTTGTTGCAATTATGTGTAGACTTTACATATTGTCATGTTGTGCTCGACATACTTGATTTATATCCATAATAAATATATGGTTATATATATCGCAATTGGGTACAATTAGGTACAGGGGCTGGTTTAGCACAGGGCTAAATCGCTGTCTTTGAAAGCAGACCAAGGCAGGCCAGCAGCACGGTTCAATTCTTGTACCAGCCTCCCCGAACAGGTGCTGGAATGTGGTGACTAGGGGCTTTTCACAGTAACTTCACTTGAAGCCTACTTGTGACAAGTGATTTTCTTTTCATTTCATTTCATTTTCATTTTTTATTACAGTAACCTTCATGTAATGTGTAAAGTAACCTTTATTTTGCGTATAAATTAAGATACAATGTTTAGATATTGCAATTGTGCACAGCAGCCTTTATATAATGGGTAACACAGTGGTTAGCACTGCTGCCTCACAGCGCCTGGGACCCCCGTTCGTTCCCGTCTTGGGTGACTGTGCGGAGTCTGCACGTTCTCCCCGTGTCTGCGTGGGTTTCCTCCGGGTGCTCCGGTTTCCTCCCACAGTCCAAAGATGCGCAGGTTAGGTGGATTGGCCAAGCTAAATTGGCGCTTAGTGTCCAAAAGGTTCGGTGGGGATAGGGTTGGGGGGGAGGGGAGTGGGCCTAGGTTCGGGTGCGGAGGATCGGTGCAGACTCGATGGGCCGAATGGCCTCCGTCTGCACTGCAGGGATTCTGTGAGTCTCTGAAAATAACTTTTATTTTGCCTATTGTCATTTACACTCATGTATAAAATGAGATGCAGACAGGCAGTGATTGACACATAGGATGACCAGTAAGCATACAACACAGCACAGACAGGACACTACCACTATAAAGCCAGAGGGCACTAGGTTTCCCGCTCTCTCGGGACCCAGCTACTGAGACAGTCAGAGTCCACGAGCTAGCAAGCACAAACACCATGCGGTAGCTAGTAAGTCTGGTCAGGCTACTACAAGGTCACTACTCAGAGCAGTATAGTGTCGACCCACAGCTGAATATGTACAGCAGTTCATCTGGTTGAATAAAACAGTGTTGGATCTTATCCGGTGTTAGACGTCTGTTTCTAACTTCCCTGCATCGAGTGCAGTCCACATCGAACCAACCTGCCTAACACATTACCTATGACTTAAGATATGGGGCGGGATTCTCCGACCCGGGCGGGGCACTATTCTCGCCCGGTCCTGCCGTTCACGTGTGGTCCTACCCGGCGGGACCTCGCCGTTCATGTTGTGGGGGGGGGTCCACCGTGGCCCAGCCCGCGATCGGGGTAATGTGGTCTTGGCTGCAAGGGGATGGCCTTCGAGTGGCGCCTTAACAGTGCCTCCTGGGAGACTTGTCAAAGTGTGTTACAAATCACTGGTCCCCGCAGCCCAGCGCAGGAACCATTTTACACTCATCAGGGCGCCTGAGGAGGACGAGTGACTCGGTCACGGAGTCACCGAGCTTTTACAGCACGGATAAAGGCTATCCGGTCAGCTGTGCCTGCGCCAGCCCATCAATACCCTGTCTGTTCTGATCCCATTTTCCAGCACTCCCTGGCCTTGCAGTGTTAATGTAAGCCCACTTGAGACAATAAAAAGATTATTTATTTATTGTGTGCTGTGGCGTTAATGCTTCTTTCACGTATTGAGGGTTCCCGCCTCCACCACCCCTTTCAGGCCGTGAATCCCAGATTCCCACCACCCTCTGGGCAAAAAAAGGTTTTCCTCAAACCCCCTCGAAGTCTACTTTCCCTTACTTTAAATCTAGGCCCCCCCCCTTGGTTATTGACCCCTCCGCTGAGGTGAAAGGTTCCTTCCTGTCCGCTATGTCCGTGCCCCTCATAATTTCGCACACCCCAATCGGGTTCCCCCACCTCGACCCTCCCTGTGTCCAGGAAAACAAGCCCAGAATATTGAGTCTCTCTCGATAGCTGAAAAGCTCCAGCCCAGGCAACCATCCTGGTGAAGCTGCCCAGCAGCCAAAAATCCACACAATCCCTCCAGTGTGGAACGAGGCTGTTCGGCCCGTCGAGTCTGCACCAACCCTCGGAAAGAGCACCCTACCTAGGCCTACTCCCTCACTGCACGTAGCTCCACCCAACCTGCACATCTTTGGACACTATGGGGCGATCGAAGCACGGCCAATCCACCTAACGTGCAAACTCTTTTTAGAGAGATGCAATGTGGGTGTTTGCCTCTCGGACAGTGAATTCCAGGCGCCCATCGCCCTCTGGGTTAGTCAAATTCTCCTCCACTCCCCTCTAATCCCCCCCCCCCCCCCGCCCCACAATGCCCCCCATGGCTCTTGGCCTCGCTGCTAAGGTGACGGCCTCCATTAGATCTCGGCCTCCACTAGATCTCAACCTCCACCTCCTCTGTTTCGAAGAAAATTGACCTGGGGGCGAGGGGAGCGCCCTAAGTTGTTTGATCACTGGGATGAAGAGGAGTTGGGGTTGAGTAAATTGGGCCAAGATTCCCTGGAGTTTCGAAGAACGAAAAGCGATCTCATTGAAACGTATAAGGTTCTGAAGGGGTTTCAGAGGGTGCGTGGGAAGCTGAGGGAGATTGTCTCCGCTGGCGGGGAATTTAAAACATGGAGGCCGTGGGGGGGGGGGGGTCACAATCTCAGGATAAGTTGGTGGGTGACGGGAAAGGGGGGGGTCGGTCATTATGGACCGAGGTGAGGAGAAATTTCTTCTCCGAGGGTCATGAATCTTGGGATTCTCAACCACAGAGGGTTGTGGGTGCTTCATCATTGAGTATGTTGAAAACTCTGGCATTAGATGGAGTTTTGGGGCTTCAGGGAATTGACGGAGCAGACGGGGAAAGTTAGCGTTGAAGCCCAAGATCAGCGATGCCGGTGTTGAATGGTGGCGCACGCTCGACAGGCCGTCTGGTCTAGTCAGAACCCTGTTTCTGGCCTGCTTTTGAGTCCTGGGGAGGAGGCTAGTGCCTCCTTCAGTGTGTGAAGGATGTCAGTGTTAAATTCACGGGGAATATCCATTGCTTCTCACTAAGTATATATCTCCAGCACTCTCATTTACAGAGAAGGGCTTCACACAACAGCACGATCAGAAAAGAGAACATCACCGGGAGTGGCAGGAGGCCATTGGACCCCTCGAGTCCTGCTCCCCCAATCGATAAGATCATACCTGATCGAAACTGGCACTGGAGGGTGTGCAGAGGAGATTCACGAGGTTAATCCCTGAGCTGAAGGGGTTGGATTACGAGGAGAGGTTGAGTAGACTGGGACTGTACTCGTTGGAATTTAGAAGGATGAGGGGGATCTTCTAGAAACATATAAAATTATGAAGGGAATAGATAGGATAGATGCGGGCAGGTTGTTTCCACTGGCGGGTGAAAGCAGAACTAGGGGGCATAGCCTCAAAATAATGGGAAGTAGATTTAGGACTGAGTTTAGGAGGAACTTCTTCACCCAAAGGGTTGTGAATCTATGGAATTCCTTGCCCAGTGAAGCAGTAGAGGCTCCTTCATTAAATGTTTTTAAGATAACGATAGATAGTTTTTTGAAGAATTAACGGTTATGGTGTACGGGCCGGAAAGTGGAGCTGAGTCCACAAAAGGTCAGTCATGATCACATTGAATGGCGTAGCAGGCTCGAGGGGCCAGATGGCCTACTCCTGCTCCTAGTTCTTATGTTCTTATGAAACGTCAACTCCACTTTCCTGACTGTCTTCCCCCTTCCCCCCATAACCCTTGACCCCCCCCCCCCGAAGGATTTTAACCATTCGGTTACTAGCAGCACTTCGCGATTACTGGAACTCAGTAGAGATTTAAGTTAAAACTTCTCAGGTGCAAATAGGAGCCGTTTATTTGTATTACAATTTGAAAGTCATTTTTTTAAAAAGGCAATTCGGAGACAATTTGAAGCTTTCAAAGAATCACAGAAATTATCTTCTTTGCCTCGGCAAACAGCTCGACAATAACTTTAAAAGTCAAAGTCTGAAATTGAAACCTGAATACAGGGAGACAGTGAATAGTTCAGATCAAAGTAGAGATGATTCAAGAAAAAGAGAGCGAGAAAAAAATCCAGCTAATCTTCAGCTTCAAACCAACACCACCAACTTAAAATGGCCGAACGAAACTTGCAGCGACATCTGTCTTAAGCCGTCTAATCACACCCCAATATAATCCTAATTGGTTTGGGTTAGACTCAAACACATCTGATTTGACGGCAAGCCGTCCATCTTTAATATGCAACATTACTTCTAATTGTTTCGTACCTGCATACTTGTGTCTGTTAAAGAATGCGATATTGTGCTTTATCAAGGCCGGCAAAAACTGGTTTTCCGCTGCCATAGCTATTATACCAACAGGGCCTTCATGTTGTCTTGTCTTGCCATGCTGTTGCCATGCTGTTGCTATGGTCCTGCTCTGTCCTTGGACACTGACTTGAAAAATGTATTCATTAAACCAGTTAAACTGTCTGTTTTAATCTAGTAAGCGAATTATGCTGCTTCTATGAAACTGTTATGTTTTGAGAGTGTTGAAATCCTTAATTTAAAATGGGTAAAACTGGGGCTCAATACAAACCCCCCCCCCCACCCCGTCGATCAGAAATCTGTTTAACTCGGCCTCAAATATATTCAACACTGCCATCTGCGGGGGAGAATTGCACAGACTGACATCTCCCCCCCCCCCCCCCCCCCCCCTCCCCTCCCCCCGCCGAGAGAAGAAATTCCTCCTCATCTCCATCTTCAATGGGAAACCCCCCGATTCTCAAACTGTGCCGCCCCCGGCCCCACAAAGTGGGGGGTTGGGGTGGTGGGGGGGGGGGGGGGGGGGGGGGGACACATCTTCCGAGCAGCCACCTTGTCAACCCACCCCCTTTGAATGTGATATGTTTTAGAACATAACAGTGCAGTACAGGCCCTTCGGCCCTCGATGTTGCGCCGACCTGTGAAACCACTCTAAAGCCCATCAACACTATTCCCTTATCGTCCATATGTCTATTCAATGACCATTTGAATGTCCTTAGTGTTGGCGAGTCCACTACTGTTGCAGGCAGGGCATTCCACGCCCTTACTACTCTCTGAGTAAAGAACCTACCTCTGACATCTGTCTTATATCTATCACCCCTCAATTTAAAGCTATGTCCCCTCGTGCTAGACATCACCATCCAAGGAAAAAAGGCTCTCACTGTCCACCCAATCTAATCCTCTGATCATCGTGTATGCCTCAATTAAGTCACCTCTTAACCTTCTTCTCTCCAATGAAAACAGCCTCAAGTCCCTCAGCCTTTCCTCATAAGATCTTCCCTCCATACCAGGCAACATCCTGGTAAATCTCCTCTGCACCCTTTCCAATGCTTTCACATCCTTCCTATAATGCGGCGACCAGAATTGCATGCAATACTCCAAATGCGGCCGCACCAGAGTTTTGTACAGCTGCAACATGACCTCATGGCTCCGAAACTCAATCCCTCTACCAATAAAAGCTAACACACCGTACGCCTTCTTAACAACCCTCTCAACCTGGGTGGCAACTTTCAGGGATCTATTTACATGGACACCGAGATCTCTCTGCTCATCCACACTGCCAAGAATCTTACCATTAGCCCAGTATTCTGTCTTCCTGTTATTCCTTCCAAAATGAATCACCTCACACTTTTCTGCATTAAACTCCATTTGCCACCTCTCAGCCCAGCGCTGCAGCTTATCTATGTCCCTCTGTAGCCTGCAACATCCTTCCGCACTGTCCACAACTCCACCGACTAGTGTCATCTGCAAATTTACTCACCCATCCTTCTACACCCTCCTCCAGGTCATTTATAAAAATGACAATCAGCAGTGGCCCCAAAACAGATCCTTGTGGTACACCACTAGTAACTGAACTCCAGGCTGAACATTTCCCATCAACCACCACCCTCTGCCTTCTTCCAGCTAGCCAATTTCTGATCCAAACCGCTAAATCAACCTCAGTCCCATGCCTCCGTATTTTCTGCAGTAGCCTACCGTGGGGAACCTTATCAAACGCTTTACTGAAATCCATATACACCACATCAACTGCTTTACCCTCGTCCACCTGTTTGGTCACCTTCTCAAAGAACTCAACAAGGGTTGTGAGGCACGACCTACCCTTCACAAAACCGTGTTGACTATCTCTAATCAAATTATTCCTTTCCAGATGATTATAAATCCTATCTCTTATAAACCTTTCCAAGATTTTGCCCACAACAGAAGTAAGGCTCACTGGTCTATAGTTACCGGGGTTGTCTCTACTCCCCTTCTTGAACAAGGGGACAACATTTGTGAGGTGTCCAGCCTCCACGATATTACCAGGCCGTGACTTCCAGATTCTGAACACCCCACTGAGTGAAATTGTTTTTCCTCAAATCCCTCAGAATCTCCTGCCCCTCACCCGAAAACTATGCCCTCTTGTGATTGACTCCTCAACCAAGGGGAACGGCTGCTTCCTAATTACCCTGTCTAAACCCCTCACCATCTTACACACCTCGATCCTACCCCCCCCCCTCTGTCCTCTTTGCTCTAAAGAAAACAATCCCGGCCTACACAGGCTCTCCTTATAGTTCATCTTATAGATGCTCCGCCCCAGGCAACACCCTGGTGAATCTCCCGTGTACCCCCTCCAGTGCATTCACCTCCTTCCCGAAGTGAGGTGACCAGGAATCGGCCGAGAGCAGTGGAGTTGCTGAGTTTGCAGAGAGAGAGAGAGAGAGTTTCGCTCACTGTGTGTGTGTGTGTGTGTGTGTGTGCGCGCGTGTCTGGGTGTCATTTATTTACAGGCCAGTGTGCGCTTTACTGTCACGAGTGACGTTTCCTGTGGAACAGAAATCATTCTCTCCAGTCAGCCGGGAGATGAGTCAGCATTCACCATCGCGGTATTGTTCCTGCGCCTTCCTTCCCTTCATAAAGCCAGAGTGTGCCCCCACCGCTCCTCCCTCGGCCCAGCCTGTTTACAGTCGCCCCCTTTCCGGCTCAAAGAGGGTTGAGACCCCCAGCGCGCAGTCGGCAAACCCAGCCCGCCTGTGCGGGGATGGACACTGGGTGGCACGAGGCTTCAGGAGCGATGTCTGCCCGAAGCTACCCGTCCCACGTGAATAAATACAAACTTGGCGCGGAGGAAGCGCGCGGCTCTCCCTGTCATCCTGCAGCAATCAATGCGCTCCACGCTCCTCATGTCCTTATGTGTGTGTCGCTTCAGTACGGGGGGGGGATAGCGGACGGAGAGCAACGGGGTCCGGCCACCCCTGCGCCTGGGCCGCACGCGGAGCCCTGGCGGTGGGCCATACGCGGGTCTCCTGCCGTTGGTATGAAGTCAGCAAGATCCCTTTGTTCTTTGTTCATTGCTCTTATTTAGCTGACCAGGTGAGTGCACCGCCGGCTGCGAGGGGCGTTCGTCGCCGTTCCCCGACTGTGTCCCCTGAGAAGTTGGTGCTGCTGGTGAACCACCGCCTTGACCCGCGACACCCCCCGGGCGAGACACCGCCTTGACCCGCGACACCCCCCCGGGCGAGACACCGCCTTGACCCGCGACACCCCCTGGGCGAGACACCGCCTTGACCCGCGACACCCCCCGAGCGAGACACCGCCTTGACCCGCGACACCCCCCGGGCGAGACACCGCCTTGACCCGCGACACCCCCCCGGGCGAGACACCGCCTTGACCCGCGACACCCCCCCCGGGCGAGACACCGCCTTGACCCGCGACACCCCCCCCGGGCGAGACACCGCCTTGACCCGCGACACCCCCCCGGGCGAGACACCGCCTTGACCCGCGACACCCCCCGGGCGAGACACCGCCTTGACCCGCGACACCCCCCGGCGAGACACCGCCTTGACCCGCGACACCCCCCGGGCGAGACACCGCCTTGACCCGCGACACCCCCCGGGCGAGACACCGCCTTGACCCGCAACACCCCCCGGGCGAGACACCGCCTTGACCCGCGACACCCCCCGGGCGAGACACCGCCTTGACCCGCGACACCCCCCGGGCGAGACACCGCCTTGACCAGCGACACCCCCCGGGCGAGACACCGCCTTGACCCGCGACACCCCCCGGGCGAGACACCGCCTTGACCCGCGACACCCCCCGGGCGAGACACCGCCTTGACCCGCGACACCCCCCGGGCGAGACACCGCCTTGACCCGCGACACCCCCTGGGCAAGACACCGCCTTGACCAGCGACACCCCCCGGGCGAGACACCGCCTTGACACGCGACACCCCCCGGGCGAGACACCGCCTTGACCCGCGACACCCCCCGGGCGAGACACCGCCTTGACCCGCGACACCCCCCGGGCGAGACACCGCCTTGACCCGCGACACCCCCCGGGCGAGACACCGCCTTGACCCGCGACACCCCCCGGGCGAGACACCGCCTTGACCCGCGACACCCCCCGGGCGAGACACCGCCTTGACCCGCGACACCCCCCGGGCGAGACACTGCCTTGACCCGCGACACCCCCTGGGCGAGACACCGCCTTGACCCGCGACACCCCCCCGGGCGAGACACCGCCTTGACCCGCGACACCCCCCGGGCGAGACACCGCCTTGACCCGCGACACCCCCCGGGCGAGACACCGCCTTGACCCGCGACACCCCCCGGGCGAGACACCGCCTTGACCCGCGACACCCCCCGGGCGAGACACCGCCTTGACCCGCGACACCCCCCGGGCGAGACACCGCCTTGACCCGCGACACCCCCCGGGCGAGACACCGCCTTGACCCGCGACACCCCCCGGGCGAGCCACCGCCTTGACCCGCGACACCCCCCGGTGAGCCACCCGGCCAGACAGACAGATATATGAGTGGAGGAAAGTAAATGACTGGACGGGAGGCCACACCTGGAGCCCTGCGCACAGTTTCGGTCTCCTTAGCCGTATTGGAGGAGGGCATCCACTCGCATTGGAGGCCGTTCGGAGAAGATTCACCATGGGGCTGATTCCGGGGATGAACGGGGTTTGGCTGATGAGGAAAGGGTTCAGCAGGTTTTGTGTGTGTACGTGTGGGGTGGGGGTTGAGAATAACGGGGTCTCCCATTGAAGACGGTGATGATTGGCAACAGCCTTCGTCTGGCTGTCAGGACCCAAGTGAGTTCAGTGAATGAGGCGCAAACTTAGCCCCGTTAGCCCCTCTCTCTCTCTCTCATTGTGATTCAGTCCCGTCTCTCCCCTTCGTGCCTTGACACCCCGTCTGTCAGATGGTTGTGGTTGGAGATCGATCATCTCAGCTCCAGGACATCGCTGCAGGAGTACCTCAGGGTGGTGTCCTCGGCCCAGTCATCTTCAGCTGCTTCATCAAAGATCTTCCTCACAAGGTCAGAAGTGGGGATGTTTGCGGATGACTGCACAATGTTCAGCACCATTCCCGACTCCTCAGATAATGAAGCAGTCCCTGTCCAAATGCAGCAAGACCCGGACAATATCCGGGCTCGGGATGATAATTGGCAAGTGACGTTCGCGCCACACAAGTGCCAGGCAATGACCATCTCCTACAAGAGAGGATCTAACCTCCCCCCCCCCCCCCCCCCCCCCTCTCCCTCCCCCCCCCCCCCCCCCCCCCCCATGACATTCAATGGCGTTACCATCGCTGAATCCCCCACTCTCAACATCCTGGGGGTTACCATTGATCAGAAACTGAGCTGGACCCAGCCACATAAATACTGTGGATATCAGAGCAGGTCAGAGGCTGGGAATCCTGCGGAGAGTAACTCACCTCCTGACTCCCCCCCCCAAAGCCTGTCCACCATCTACAAGGCACAAGTCAGGAGGACAATGGAATAGTCTCCACTCGCCTGGATGAGCGCGGCTCCCAATGCCACTCGAGAAGCTTAACACCATCGAGAACAAAGCAGGCCCTCACCTCTCGATCAACACGCTAACAACCACCTTCAAAATCCACTCGCTCCACCCACCGACGCACAGCGGCAGCCGTGTGTACCATCGACAAGATGCACTGCAGCCACTCGCCAAGGCTCCTTCGGCAGCGTTGCAGAATCATGCAACCCTCTGGAAGGACAAGAGAAACCGATAAATGAAAACGCCACCCACTGGAAATTCCCCTCTGAATCCCCCCCCCCCCACATCCCACACACACCATCCCAACTTGGAAATATATCGGCCATTCCTTCATTGTCGCTGAGTCAGGATCCTGGAACTTCCTCCCGAACAGCACCGTGGGTGGGCCCCATATCCAAGGAAGGTTGTGCTGGCCTTGGAGAGGGTCCAGAGGAGGTTAACAAGAATGATCCCGGACTGAAGAACTTGTCGTATGAGGAAGGTTTGAGGACTCTGGGTCTGTACTCGTTGCAGTTTAGAAGGATGAGAGGGGATCTTATTAAAACTTACAGGATACTGCGAGGCCTGGATAGAGTGGACGTGGAGAGGATGTTTCCACTTGTAGGAAAAACTAGAACCAGAGGGCACCATCTCAAACTAAAGGGACGATCCTGTAAAACAGAGATGAGGAGGAATTTCTTCAGCCAGAGGGTGGTGAATCTGTGGAACTCTTTGCCGCAGAAGGCTGTGGAGGCCACATCACTGAGTGTCTTTAAGACAGAGATAGATAGGTTCTTGATCAATAAGGGGATCGGGGTTCTGGGGAGAAGGCAGGAGAATAGGGATGAGAAAGATATCAGCCATGATTGAATGGCGGAGCAGACTCGATGGGCCGAGTGACCTAATTCTGCTCTATATCTTATGGGTGTATCTACACCACACAATGCTGCAGCGGTTCAAAATGGTGGTGCATTCCCTAAATTTGTTTTAAAAAGATACGGACACAGAACTTCAATACTGCTGAAGAGAGGGCCATTGTGCTGAATCTTCTCATATAGGACAAACACAAGAATACCAAGTTTCCGACGAACCCAACAACAGGGAGAAGAAAAGGTGCTGATTTATTGGCAAGTCGACTCTGGTTGAGGAGTTGCCATGGAGACAACAATGGTGAACTATAGGCTCCCAGACAATTAAAAAAAAAAAACACCAGGCTTGAGCGTGTACCTTTTGTTTGCAGAGAGCAGGTTCTTGCACATAAAATGTCTTGCATTGAGCACGTATAGATTAGCCACATTCGGAGCACAATTGATTATCTTAAATCAGTTGTTAGCGTAGCTGTTGGTGCACTCTGAATTGTTCATCAAGTACTGCCCCAGTCAGAGAATCACACCTAACGTATATGTTTAGTTTGGTTTTTGTAAGCACGGGTTGGTTGAGTACACGGTATCACAAATGTAAATATGTAACATCTTGAACAAAGTAAAATATCCCAGACTACTTCCCGGGCAACTTTTTCAAGGGAGGGCTGTAGGGACTGCAGGAAGTAACAGATATAGGGAGGGGCTGGAGGAGGTTACAGAGATAGGGAGGATTGTCGGGGCTGGAGGAGGTTACAGAGATAGGGAGGGTTGTAGGGGCTGGAGGAGGTTACAGAGATAGGGAGGGTTGTAGGGTCTGGAGGAGGTTACAGAGATAGGGAGGGTTGTAGGGGCTGGAGGAGGTTACAGAGATAGGGAGGGGTGTAGGGGCTGGAGGAGGTTACAGAGATAGGGAGGGTTGTAGGGGCTGGAGGAGGTTACAGAGATAGGGAGGGTTGTAGGGGCTGGAGGAGGTTACAGAGATAGGGAGGGATGTAGGGGCTGGAGGAGGTTACAGAGATAGGGAGGGTTGTAGGGTCTGGAGGAGGTTACAGAGATGGGGAGGGTTATAGGGCTGGAGGAGGTTACAGAGATAGGGAGGGTTGTAGGGTCTGGAGGAGGTTACAGAGATGGGGAGGGTTATAGGGGCTGGAGGAGGTTACAGAGATAGGGAGGGTTGTAGAGGCTGGAGGAGGTTACAGGGATAGGGAGGGTTGTAGGGACTGGAGGAGGTTACAGAGATAGGGAGGGTTGTAGGGGCTGGAGGAGGTTACAGAGATGGGGAGGGTTGTAGGGGCTGGAGGAGGTTACAGAGATGGGGAGCGTTGTAGGGGCTGGAGGAGGTTACAGAGATAGGGAGGGTTGTAGAGGCTGGAGGAGGTTACAGGGATAGGGAGGGTTGTAGGGACTGGAGGAGGTTACAGAGATAGGGAAGGTTGTAGGGGCTGGAGGAGGGTACAGAGATGGGGAGGGTTGTAGAGGCTGGAGGAGGTTACAGAGATACGGAGGGTTGTAGGGGCTGGAGGAGGTTACAGAGATAGGGAGGGGTGTAGGGGCTGGAGGAGGTTACAGAGATAGGGAGGGTTGTAGGGTCTGGAGGAGGTTACAGAGATGGGGAGGGTTATAGGGCTGGAGGAGGTTACAGAGATAGGGAGGGTTGTAGGGTCTGGAGGAGGTTACAGAGAATGGGAGGGTTATAGGGGCTGGAGGAGGTTACAGAGATAGGGAGGGTTGTAGAGGCTGGAGGAGGTTACAGGGATAGGGAGGGTTGTAGGGACTGGAGGAGGTTACAGAGATAGGGAGGGTTGTAGGGGCTGGAGGAGGTTACAGAGATGGGGAAGGTTGTAGGGGCTGGAGGAGGTTACAGAGATGGGGAGCATTGTAGGGGCTGGAGGAGGTTACAGAGATAGGGAGGGGTGTAGGGTCTGGAGGAGGTTACAGAGATGGGGAGGGTTATAGGGCTGGAGGAGGTTACAGAGATAGGGAGGGTTGTAGGGTCTGGAGGAGGTTACAGAGATAGGGAGGGTTATCGGGGCTGGAGGAGGTTATAGAGATAGGGAGGGTTGTAAGGGTTGGAGGAGGTTACAGAGATAGGGAGGGTTGTAGGGGTTGGAGGAGGTTACAGAGATAGGGAGGGTGTAGGGGCTGGAGGAGGTTACAGAGATAGGGAGGGGGTGAGGAATCCATTGGCAGGGATTTGAAAACCCGGATGAGGATTTTAAAATGGGGGCGATGCCGGACCGGGAGCCGGTGTGGGTCAGCGAGCACCGGGGGTGATGGGTGAACAGAGACTCGGTGCGAGTTAGGGAGGGGGCAATGTTCCGGAGATGCAAATGGGTGGGGTGATGGTCTTTGTTTGTTTAAATTAATATTATTAAGGTTGTAGTGTTGCCGCAAAGAACATGCAGACTTTGTACTAAATCAAAGACAGTTTATTTACGCTACGCTATGAATTGTGAATTCTTAAGTATGCCGGAAAATCTAAGTATTGGATGAAATAACTACAATACACAGAACTGTCTCGAACCCTCACTGCTAATTGACTCCAAGATCACACAGTATGGTATGTAAAATGTGCTCTTCCTCCATCCAGTAGCCGGATGCTCGAATTACACACTCTTCTACATGATCATTCATATATCCAAAGATGATATACTAGAAATTATTACAGGCGGTCTTCATGCCGCCACGGATACGAGGTTGGAAACTTATTTCGGGGTCAAAGGTGGTGCCAAGGATGCAGCCAGACGAATTGGGACTCGGTCAGGGGGCGGGCAGAGGGTTCGGGCAGCATTTCTACAATCTCTGAATGCTGATTGCAGCCCCCAGCAGCTGACAGCTCCGTTCGTAGAATCCCTACAGTGCAGAAGGAGGCCATTCGGCCCATCAGGCCTGCACCGACCCTCTGAACGAGCCCCCCCCCCCTGCGCTATCCCCGTAACGCTCGCCTAATCTTGGGACACTGAGGGGCAATTTAACATGGCCACTCCATCCAACCTGTATATCGTTTGGACTGTGGGAGGAAACCGGAGCATCCGGAGGGAGCACGCATTTACGGGGAGAGCGTGCAAACTCCACCCAAAACCGGATCGAACCCGGGACCCTGTGCTGTGAGGCAGCGGTGCTAACCGCTGTGCCACCCATATTGTGTTTGTGCACAGTGCTGTTAGATTACAGACGTAGGGCTGACCTTTGCATATCCTAACATGTCCGGAACTGCCATCTTGTGCTGGTGGGGTTGGCGTTGTTTACAACTCGTGCAAACGCCTCCTTAAGAGTGAAAAAGCACCTCGTTCAAAAGTAACCCAGAACGAAATCGCTCTCCAGCCAGTTGAGGAGGAGGCCATGACGAGGCCCTGGCCTGGAGGGTACACCCACCTGCACGTTTGAAGGGAACATAACTGCAGATGATGTGGATGTATTTTGCAGTTAAGACGGATTATTGGTGTCTCCATATATCGAGGGGAAGATCGGTGTGGGGGCTCCTGCTGTTATGTCGTTGATGGAATGATGCTATTTGTCTCGAAGCCTGGGCTGACCGTCGAGGGGGGGGCGGGATTTAAATACCCGGTGAGGCCCAAGTGTGACTCCAGCCCCCACGCCCCAAACACCGTAACCCAGTCCACTCTGAACAGCTCCTCGCGTAGAGATTGGCTCCCACAGACTTTAGGTTCAAGAAGGCCCCCACGGCGCTGTTATGCGTGGGTGATGCCAGCCTTGCCAGCAACTCCCTCATCCCACGATATGTGAATTTAAAAAAAATAACAATCCGCAGAGGCCGGAACACTTGTTCCGGGCCAGTGTCTGTGTCTGCACGGAGGTATGTGCTTGCATATGCGTTCGTGTCTGCGTGTGTGAACATGCGTGCGAGTGCGTGTGTCCCTGTCTGCGCGTGTGTGTGTGCAAGTGTGTGTGTGTGTGTGCATGCGAGTGAGTGCGAGCGTCACTTCTCGGATAATTAAACCATTCAGTGAGCCCTATCCATCTGTGAGAGCGATTCTGTTGGAAGAATGTGGCGGCTTGCTGTTCAGAAATTGCAGTTAAAGCTGCAGTGACACATCGACTCGCGGAGTCAGCGGCTCGAGTTCCCCTGACGCGGCTGATTTTAGTCTCACTGGCTGCCTCTCTGACTGAGTAATGTCTTTGATCTGTTGTGCGTAGGAGTGATCTGCCCAGAGGGGAGTTTCAAATCAATGACACCTTTATCTGCTACCCTTTCAATCCAGGTGAGCCGGTGAGGTCACCAGGAAGCACAATCCAGAGATGTCCCTTCCACCCTACATCTCTGCTGAGGAAGTATTCAGCAGTGTGGTAATGGAGGGGGCCGGGCCGTTGATCACAGCCAAGAGGGTGAATGGCTGCTGTTTCGGCGCAGGCCTTGGGCCTGGTGTGGCCATGTTGGGGGATAACACAGCACAGTGGTTAGCACTGTTGCCTCACAGCTCCAGGGTTCCAGGTTCGATTCCCGGCTTGGGTCACTGTCTGTGCGGAGTCTGCACCTTCTCCCCGTGTCTGCGTGGGTTTCCTCCGGGTGCTCCGGTTTCCTCCCACAAGTCCCGAAAGACGTGCACTTAGGTAATTTGGACATTCTGAGTTCTCCCTCTGTGTACCCGAACAGGCGCCGGAATGTGGCGACGAGGGGATTTTCACAGTAACCTCATTGCAGTGTGAATGTAAGCCTACTTGTGACACCGATAAAGATTATTGTTATTAACCGTGCTGAAACCGTTGAGACTGCAGGCTTAGAAAAGAAAGACTTGCTTTGACACAGACCGCTTCCCCGCCTCTTGGACACTGAAGTGCGTTCGCTGCTGTTACTGTAGGAAAATTGGAAACCTAATTTCACTCCGCAAAATCCCACAATCATCAGTCAGTGAGGGGGGGTATCACTTGGCCCAGGACACTGGGCAAATCACCAGCTCTACCCCCCACCCCTCCCCCCCCCCCCCAACATTGCCGAGGGAGCGCCAACCCTCTGCTCTCCCCCCCCCCCCCCCACCACCCCACCCCGTCAGTGCGGCGCTCCCTCAGCACTGCCACTCCCCCCGACAGTGTGACACTCCTTGGCACCCACCCCCCTCACTCCCCCCGCAGTGCGGCGCTCCCTCGCCACTGGCCCCGACTCCCCCGCAGTGCGGCGCTCCCTCGCCACTGGCCCCCCCTCCCCGACAGTGCCCACTCCCTTGCCACTGGCCCCCACTCCCCCGACAGTGCGGCGCTCCCTCGCCACTGGCCCCCACTCCCCCGACAGTGCGGCACTCCCTCGCCACTGGCCCCCACTCCCCCGACACTGCGCAGCTCCCTCGCCACTGGCCCCCACTCCATCGACAGTGCGCCGCTCCCTCGCCACTGGTCCCCCTCTCCCCCGACAGTGCGGTGCTCCCTCGCCACTGGCCCCCACTCCCCCGACAGTGCGGCGCTCCCTCGCCACTGGCCCCGACTCCCCCGACAGTGCGGCGCTCCCTCGCCACTGGCCCCCACTACTCTCGACAGTGCGCACTCCCTCGCCACTGGCCCCCACTCCCCCGACACTGCGCAGCTCCCTCGCCACTGGCCCCGACTCCATCGACAGTGCGCCGCTCCCTCGCCACTGGTCCCCCCCTCCCCTGACAGTGCGGTGCTCCCTCGCCACTGGCCCCGACTCCCCCGACAGTGCGGCGCTCCCTCGCCACTGGCCCCCTCTCCCCCGACAGTGCGGTGCTCCCTCGCCACTGGCCCCCACTCCCCCGACAGTGCGGTGCTCCCTCGCCACTCGCCCCCCTCCACGACAGTGCGCCGCTCCCTCGCCACTGACCCCCACTCCCCCGACAGTGCGCCGCTCCCTCGCCACTGACCCCCACTCCCCCGACAGTGCGGCGCTCCCTCGCCACTGGCCCCCTCTCCCCCGACAGTGCGCCGCTCCCTCGCCACTGACCCCCACTCCCCCGACAGTGCGGCGCTCCCTCGCCACTGACCCCCTCTCCCCCGACAGTGCGGCGCTCCCTCGCCACTGACCCCCTCTCCCCCGACAGTGCGGCGCTCCCTCGCCACTGACCCCCACTCCCCCGACAGTGCGACGCTCCCTCGCCACTGGCCCCCCTCCCCGACAGTGCGGCGCTCCCTCGCCACTGGCCCCCCCTCCCCCGACAGTGCGACGCTCCCTCGCCACTGGCCCCCCCTCCCCCGACAGTGCGCCGCTCCCTCGCCACTGGCCCCGACTCCCTCGACAGTGTGGCACTCCCTCGCCACTGGCCCCGCCTCCCCGACAGTGCGGCGCTCCCTCGCCACTGGCCCCGCCTCCCCCGACAGTGCGCCGCTCCCTCGCCACTGGCCCCGACTCCCCCGACAATGCGGCGCTCCCTCGCCACTGGCCCCCCCTCCCCCGACAGTGCGCCGCTCCCTCGCCACTGCCCCCGACTCCCCCGACAATGCGGTGCTCCCTCGCCACTGGCCCCGACTCCCCCGACAATGCGGCGCTCCCTCGCCACTGGCCCCCCCTCCCCCGACAATGCGACGCTCCCTCGCCACTGGCCCCCCCTCCCCCGACAATGCGCCGCTCCCTCGCCACTGCCCTCGCCACTGGCCCCGACACCCCCGACAGTGCGGCGCTCCCTCGCCACTGGCCCCGACTCCCCCGCCAGTGCGCCGCTCCCTCGCCACTGGCCCCGACTCCCCCGCCAGTGCGCCGCTCCCTGGCCACTGGCCCCGACTCCCCCGCCAGTGCGCCGCTCCCTCGCCACTGACCCCGACTCCCCCGCCAGTGCGCCGCTCCCTCGCCACTGGCCCCGACTCCCCCGCCAGTGCGGCGCTCCCTCGCCACTGGCCCCGACTCCCCCGCCAGTGCGGCGCTCCCTCGCCACTGGCCCCGACTTCCCCGCCAGTGCGCCGCTCCCTCGCCACTGGCCCCGACTCCCCCGCCAGTGCGCCGCTCCCTCGCCACTGGCCCCGACTCCCCCGCCAGTGCGCCGCTCCCTCGCCACTGGCCCCGACTCCCCCGACAGTGCGCCGCTCCCTGGCCACTGGCCCCGACTCCCTCGACAGTGCGGCGCTCCCTCGCCACTGGCCCCGCCTCCCCCGACAGTGCGCCGCTCCCTCGCCACTGGCCCCGACTCCCCCGACAATGCGGCGCTCCCTCGCCACTGGCCCCGACTCCCCCGACAGTGCGCCGCTCCCTCGCCACTGGCCCCCTCTCCCCCGACAGTGCGGTGCTCCCTCGCCACTGCCCCCGACTCCCCCGACAGTGCGCCGCTCCCTCGCCACTGCCCCCGACTCCCCCGACAGTGCGCCGCTCCCTCGCCACTGGCCCCGACTCCCCCGACAGTGCGCCGCTCCCTCGCCACTGGCCCCGACTCCCCCGACAGTGCGCCGCTCCCTCGCCACTGCCCCCGACTCCCCCGACAGTGCGGCGCTCCCTCGCCACTGGCCCCCTCTCCCCCGACAGTGCGGTGCTCCCTCGCCACTGCCCCCGACTCCCCCGACAGTGCGCCGCTCCCTCGCCACTGGCCCCGACTCCCCCGACAATGCGGCGCTCCCTCGCCACTGGCCCCGACTCCCCCGACAGTGCGCCGCTCCCTCGCCACTGGCCCCCTCTCCCCCGACAATGCGCCGCTCCCTCGCCACTGGCCCCGACTCCCCCGACAATGCGCCGCTCCCTCGCCACTGGCCCCGACTCCCCCGACAGTGCGGCGCTCCCTCGCCACTGGCCCCCCGACTCCCCCGACAATGCGGCGCTCCCTCGCCACTTCCCCCGACTCCCCCGACAATGCGGCGCTCCCTCGCCACTGCCCCCGACTCCCCCGACAGTGCGCCGCTCCCTCGCCACTGGCCCCCGACTCCCCCGACAATGCGGCGCTCCCTCGCCACTGCCCCCGACTCCCCCGACAATGCGGCGCTCCCTCGCCACTGGCCCCGACTCCCCCGACAGTGCGCCGCTCCCTCGCCACTGGCCCCCTCTCCCCCGACAGTGCGACGCTCCCTCGCCACTGGCCCCCCTCTCCCCCGACAATGCGGCGCTCCCTGGCCACTGGCCCCCACTCCCCCGACAGTGCGACGCTCCCTCGCCACTGGCCCCGACTCCCCCGACAATGCGGCGCTCCCTCGCCACTGGCCCCCTCTCCCCCGACAGTGCGCCACTGCCCTCGCCACTGGCCCCGACTCCCCCGACAGTGCGGCGCTCCCTCGCCACTGGCCCCGACTCCCCCGACAGTGCGCCGCTCCCTCGCCACTGGCCCCGACTCCCCCGACAATGCGCCGCTCCCTCGCCACTGCCCCCGACTCCCCCGACAATGCGCCGCTCCCTCGCCACTGGCCCCGACTCCCCCGACAGTGCGGCGCTCCCTCGCCACTGGCCCCGTCTCCCCCGACAGTGCGCCGCTCCCTCGCCACTGGCCCCGACTCCCCCGACAATGCGGCGCTCCCTCGCCACTGGCCCCGACTCCCCCGACAGTGCGGCGCTCCCTCGCCACTGGCCCCCTCTCCTCCGACAGTGCGCCGCTCCCTCGCCACTGGCCCCGACTCCCCCGACAATGCGCCGCTCCCTCGCCACTGGCCCCGACTCCCCCGACAGTGCGGCGCTCCCTCGCCACTGGCCCCGTCTCCCCCGACAGTGCGCCGCTCCCTCGCCACTGGCCCCGACTCCCCCGACAATGCGGCGCTCCCTCGCCACTGGCCCCGAATCCCCCGACAGTGCGGCGCTCCCTCGCCACTGGCCCCCTCTCCCCCGACAATGCGGCGCTCCCTCGCCACTGGCCCCGACTCCCCCGACAGTGCGGCGCTCCCTCGCCACTGGCCCCCTCTCCCCCGACAGTGCGCCGCTCCCTCGCCACTGGCCCCGACTCCCCCGACAGTGCGACGCTCCCTCGCCACTGGCCCCGACTCCATCGACAGTGCGCCGCTCCCTCGCCACTGGTCCCCCCCTCCCCTGACAGTACGGTGCTCCCTCGCCACTGCCCCCCACTCCCCCGACAGTGCGGCGCTCCCTCGCCACTGGCCCCCTCTCCCCCGACAGTGCGGTGCTCCCTCGCCACTGGCCCCCACTCCCCCGACAGTGCGACGCTCCCTCGCCACTGGCCCCGACTCCCCCGACAGTGCGGCGCTCCCTCGCCACTGGCCCCCACTACTCTCGACAGTGCGCACTCCCTCGCCACTGGCCCCCACTCCCCCGACACTGCGCAGCTCCCTCGCCACTGGCCCCGACTCCATCGACAGTGCGCCGCTCCCTCGCCACTGGTCCCCCCCTCCCCTGACAGTGCGGTGCTCCCTCGCCACTGGCCCCGACTCCCCCGACAGTGCGGCGCTCCCTCGCCACTGGCCCCCTCTCCCCCGACAGTGCGGTGCTCCCTCGCCACTGGCCCCCACTCCCCCGACAGTGCGGTGCTCCCTCGCCACTGGCCCCCCTCCACGACAGTGCGCCGCTCCCTCGCCACTGACCCCCACTCCCCCGACAGTGCGCCGCTCCCTCGCCACTGACCCCCACTCCCCCGACAGTGCGGCGCTCCCTCGCCACTGGCCCCCTCTCCCCCGACAGTGCGCCGCTCCCTCGCCACTGACCCCCACTCCCCCGACAGTGCGGCGCTCCCTCGCCACTGACCCCCTCTCCCCCGACAGTGCGGCGCTCCCTCGCCACTGACCCCCTCTCCCCCAACAGTGCGGCTCTCCCTCGCCACTGACCCCCACTCCCCCGACAGTGCGACGCTCCCTCGCCACTGGCCCCCCTCCCCCGACAGTGCGGCACTCCCTCGCCACTGGCCCCCCCTCCCCCGACAGTGCGACGCTCCCTCGCCACTGGCCCCCCCTCCCCCGACAGTGCGCCGCTCCCTCGCCACTGGCCCCGACTCCCTCGACAGTGTGGCACTCCCTCGCCACTGGCCCCGCCTCCCCGACAGTGCGGCGCTCCCTCGCCACTGGCCCCCGCCTCCCCCGACAGTGCGCCGCTCCCTCGCCACTGGCCCCGACTCCCCCGACAATGCGGCGCTCCCTCGCCACTGGCCCCCCCTCCCCCGACAGTGCGCCGCTCCCTCGCCACTGCCCCCGACTCCCCCGACAATGCGGTGCTCCCTCGCCACTGGCCCCGACTCCCCCGACAATGCGGCGCTCCCTCGCCACTGGCCCCCCCTCCCCCGACAATGCGGCGCTCCCTCGCCACTGGCCCCCCCTCCCCCGACAATGCGCCGCTCCCTCGCCACTGCCCTCGCCACTGGCCCCGACACCCCCGACAGTGCGGCGCTCCCTCGCCACTGGCCCCGACTCCCCCGCCAGTGCGCCGCTCCCTCGCCACTGGCCCCGACTCCCCCGCCACTGCGCCGCTCCCTGGCCACTGGCCCCGACTCCCCCGCCAGTGCGCCGCTCCCTCGCCACTGGCCCCGACTCCCCCGCCAGTGCGACGCTCCCTCGCCACTGGCCCCGACTCCCCCGCCAGTGCGGCGCTCCCTCGCCACTGGCCCCGACTCCCCCGCCAGTGCGGCGCTCCCTCGCCACTGGCCCCGACTCCACCGCCAGTGCGCCGCTCCCTCGCCACTGGCCCCGACTCCCCCGCCAGTGCGCCGCTCCCTCGCCACTGGCCCCGACTCCCCCGCCAGTGCGCCGCTCCCTCGCCACTGGCCCCGACTCCCCCGACAGTGCGCCGCTCCCTGGCCACTGGCCCCCGACTCCCTCGACAGTGCGGCGCTCCCTCGCCACTGGCCCCACCTCCCCCGACAGTGCGCCGCTCCCTCGCCACTGGCCCCGACTCCCCCGACAATGCGGCGCTCCCTCGCCACTGGCCCCGACTCCCCCGACAGTGCGCCGCTCCCTCGCCACTGGCCCCCTCTCCCCCGACAGTGCGGTGCTCCCTCGCCACTGCCCCCGACTCCCCCGACAGTGCGCCGCTCCCTCGCCACTGCCCCCGACTCCCCCGACAGTGCGCCGCTCCCTCGCCACTGGCCCCGACTCCCCCGACAGTGCGCCGCTCCCTCGCCACTGGCCCCGACTCCCCCGACAGTGCGCCGCTCCCTCGCCACTGCCCCCGACTCCCCCGACAGTGCGGCGCTCCCTCGCCACTGGCCCCCTCTCCCCCGACAGTGCGGTGCTCCCTCGCCACTGCCCCCGACTCCCCCGACAGTGCGCCGCTCCCTCGCCACTGGCCCCGACTCCCCCGACAATGCGGCGCTCCCTCGCCACTGGCCCCGACTCCCCCGACAGTGCGCCGCTCCCTCGCCACTGGCCCCCTCTCCCCCGACAATGCGCCGCTCCCTCGCCACTGGCCCCGACTCCCCCGACAATGCGCCGCTCCCTCGCCACTGGCCCCGACTCCCCCGACAGTGCGGCGCTCCCTCGCCACTGGCCCCCGACTCCCCCGACAATGCGGCGCTCCCTCGCCACTTCCCCCGACTCCCCCGACAATGCGGCGCTCCCTCGCCACTGCCCCCGACTCCCCCGACAGTGCGCCGCTCCCTCGCCACTGGCCCCCGACTCCCCCGACAATGCGGCGCTCCCTCGCCACTGCCCCCGACTCCCCCGACAATGCGGCGCTCCCTCGCCACTGGCCCCGACTCCCCCGACAGTGCGCCGCTCCCTCGCCACTGGCCCCCTCTCCCCCGATAGTGCGACGCTCCCTCGCCACTGGCCCCCTCTCCCCCGACAATGCGGCGCTCCCTGGCCACTGGCCCCCACTCCCCCGACAGTGCGACGCTCCCTCGCCACTGGCCCCGACTCCCCCGACAATGCGGCGCTCCCTCGCCACTGGCCCCCTCTCCCCCGACAGTGCGCCACTGCCCTCGCCACTGGCCCCGACTCCCCCGACAGTGCGGCGCTCCCTCGCCACTGGCCCCGACTCCCCCGACAGTGCGCCGCTCCCTCGCCACTGGCCCCGACTCCCCCGACAATGCGCCGCTCCCTCGCCACTGCCCCCGACTCCCCCGACAATGCGCCGCTCCCTCGCCACTGGCCCCGACTCCCCCGACAGTGCGGCGCTCCCTCGCCACTGGCCCCGTCTCCCCCGACAGTGCGCCGCTCCCTCGCCACTGGCCCCGACTCCCCCGACAATGCGGCGCTCCCTCGCCACTGGCCCCGACTCCCCCGACAGTGCGGCGCTCCCTCGCCACTGGCCCCCTCTCCTCCGACAATGCGCCGCTCCCTCGCCACTGGCCCCGACTCCCCCGACAATGCGCCGCTCCCTCGCCACTGGCCCCGACTCCCCCGACAGTGCGGCGCTCCCTCGCCACTGGCCCCGTCTCCCCCGACAGTGCGCCGCTCCCTCGCCACTGGCCCCGACTCCCCCGACAATGCGGCGCTCCCTCGCCACTGGCCCCGACTCCCCCGACAGTGCGGCGCTCCCTCGCCACTGGCCCCCTCTCCCCCGACAATGCGCCGCTCCCTCGCCACTGGCCCCGACTCCCCCGCCAGTGCGCCGCTCCCTCGCCACTGGCCCCGACTCCCCCGCCAGTGCGCCGCTCCCTCGCCACTGGCCCCGACTCCCCCGACAGTGCGCCGCTCCCTGGCCACTGGCCCCGACTCCCTCGACAGTGCGGCGCTCCATCGCCACTGGTCCCGCCTCCCCCGACAGTGCGCCGCTCCCTCGCCACTGGCCCCGACTCCCCCGACAATGCGGCGCTCCCTCGCCACTGGCCCCGACTCCCCCGACAGTGCGCCGCTCCCTCGCCACTGGCCCCCTCTCCCCCGACAGTGCGGTGCTCCCTCGCCACTGCCCCCGACTCCCCCGACAGTGCGCCGCTCCCTCGCCACTGCCCCCGACTCCCCCGACAGTGCGCCGCTCCCTCGCCACTGGCCCCGACTCCCCCGACAGTGCGCCGCTCCCTCGCCACTGGCCCCGACTCCTCCGACAGTGCGCCGCTCCCTCGCCACTGCCCCCGACTCCCCCGACAGTGCGGCGCTCCCTCGCCACTGGCCCCCTCTCCCCCGACAGTGCGGTGCTCCCTCGCCACTGCCCCCGACTCCCCCGACAGTGCGCCGCTCCCTCGCCACTGGCCCCGACTCCCCCGACAATGCGGCGCTCCCTCGCCACTGGCCCCGACTCCCCCGACACTGCGCTGCTCCCTCGCCACTGGCCCCCTCTCCCCCGACAATGCGCCGCTCCCTCGCCACTGGCCCCGACTCCCCCGACAATGCGCCGCTCCCTCGCCACTGGCCCCGACTCCCCCGACAGTGCGGCGCTCCCTCGCCACTGGCCCCCGACTCCCCCGACAATGCGGCGCTCCCTCGCCACTTCCCCCGACTCCCCCGACAATGCGGCGCTCCCTCGCCACTGCCCCCGACTCCCCCGACAGTGCGCCGCTCCCTCGCCACTGGCCCCCGACTCCCCCGACAATGCGGCGCTCCCTCGCCACTGCCCCCGACTCCCCCGACAATGCGGCGCTCCCTCGCCACTGGCCCCGACTCCCCCGACAGTGCGCCGCTCCCTCGCCACTGGCCCCCTCTCCCCCGACAGTGCGACGCTCCCTCGCCACTGGCCCCCTTTCCCCCGACAATGCGGCGCTCCCTGGCCACTGGCCCCCACTCCCCCGACAGTGCGACGCTCCCTCGCCACTGGCCCCGACTCCCCCGACAATGCGGCGCTCCCTCGCCACTGGCCCCCTCTCCCCCGACAGTGCGCCACTGCCCTCGCCACTGGCCCCGACTCCCCCGACAGTGCGGCGCTCCCTCGCCACTGGCCCCGACTCCCCCGACAGTGCGCCGCTCCCTCGCCACTGGCCCCGACTCCCCCGACAATGCGCCGCTCCCTCGCCACTGCCCCCGACTCCCCCGACAATGCGCCGCTCCCTCGCCACTGGCCCCGACTCCCCCGACAGTGCGGCGCTCCCTCGCCACTGGCCCCGTCTCCCCCGACAGTGCGCCGCTCCCTCGCCACTGGCCCCGACTCCCCCGACAATGCGGCGCTCCCTCGCCACTGGCCCCGACTCCCCCGACAGTGCGGCGCTCCCTCGCCACTGGCCCCCTCTCCTCCGACAGTGCGCCGCTCCCTCGCCACTGGCCCCGACTCCCCCGACAATGCGCCGCTCCCTCGCCACTGGCCCCGACTCCCCCGACAGTGCGGCGCTCCCTCGCCACTGGCCCCGTCTCCCCCGACAGTGCGCCGCTCCCTCGCCACTGGCCCCGACTCCCCCGACAATGCGGCGCTCCCTCGCCACTGGCCCCGACTCCCCCGACAGTGCGGCGCTCCCTCGCCACTGGCCCCCTCTCCCCCGACAATGCGGCGCTCCCTCGCCACTGGCCCCGACTCCCCCGACAGTGCGGCGCTCCCTCGCCACTGGCCCCCTCTCCCCCGACAGTGCGCCGCTCCCTCGCCACTGGCCCCGACTCCCCCGACAGTGCGACGCTCCCTCGCCACTGGCCCCCGACTCCCCCGACAATGCGGCGCTCCCTCGCCACTGGCCCCCTCTCCCCCGACAGTGCGACGCTCCCTCGCCACTGGCCCCGACTCCCCCGACAATGCGGCGCTCCCTCGCCACTGCCCCGACAATGCGGCGCTGCCCTCGCCACTGCCCCCCGACAATGCGCCGCTCCCTCGCCACTGGCCCGACTCCCCCGACAGTGCGCCGCTCCCTCGCCACTGGCCCTCTCTCCCCCGACAGTGCGCCGCTCCCTCGCCACTGGCCCCGACTCCCCCGACAGTGCGGCGCTCCCTGGCCACTGGTCCCGACTCCCCCGCCAGTGCGGCGCTCCCTCGCCACTGCCCCCGACTCCCCTGACAGTGCGGCGCTCCCTGGCCACTGGCCCCGACTCCCCCGACAGTGCGGCGCTCCCTCGCCACTGCCCCCGACTCCCCCGACAGTGCGCCGCTCCCTCGCCACTGGCCCCGACTCCCCCGACAGTGCGGCGCTCCCTCGCCACTGGCCCCTCTCCCCGACAGTGCGCCGCTCCCTCGCCACTGGCCCGACTCCCCCGACAGTGCGGCGCTCCCTCGCCACTGGCCCCGTCTCCCCCGACAGTGCGCCGCTCCCTCGCCACTGGCCCCGACTCCCCCGACAATGCGGCGCTCCCTCGCCACTGGCCCCGACTCCCCCGACAGTGCGGCGTTCCCTCGCCACTGGCCCCCTCTCCCCCGACAATGCGGCGCTCCCTCGCCACTGGCCCCGACTCCCCCGACAGTGCGGCGCTCCTCGCCACTGGCCCCCTCTCCCCCGACAGTGCGCCGCTCCCTCGCCACTGGCCCCGACTCCCCCGACAGTGCGACGCTCCCTCGCCACTGGCCCCGACTCCCCCGACAATGCGGCGCTCCCTCGCCACTGGCCCCGACTCCCCCCGACAATGCGGCGCTCCCTCGCCACTGCCCCCGACAATGCGGCGCTCCCTCGCCACTGCCCCCCGACAATGCGCCGCTCCCTCGCCACTGGCCCCGACTCCCCCGACAGTGCGCCGCTCCCTCGCCACTGGCCCCCTCTCCCCCGACAGTGCGCCGCTCCCTCGCCACTTGCCCCGACTCCCCCGACAGTGCGGCGCTCCCTGGCACTGGTCCCGACTCCCCCGCCAGTGCGGCGCTCCCTCGCCACTGCCCCCCGACTCCCCTGACAGTGCGGCGCTCCTGGCCACTGCCCCGACTCCCCCGACAGTGCGGCGCTCCCTCGCCACTGCCCCCCGACTCCCCGACAGTGCGCCGCTCCCTCGCCACTGGCCCCGACTCCCCCGACAATGCGCCGCTCCCTCGCCACTGCCCCCGACTCCCCCGACAATGCGCCGCTCCCTCGCCACTGGCCCCGACTCCCCCGACAGTGCGGCGCTCCCTCGCCACTGGCCCCCGTCTCCCCCGACAGTGCGCCGCTCCCTCGCCACTGGCCCCGACTCCCCCGACAATGCGGCGCTCCCTCGCCACTGGCCCCGACTCCCCCGACAGTGCGGCGCTCCCTCGCCACTGGCCCCGTCTCCCCCGACAGTGCGCCGCTCCCTCGCCACTGGCCCCGACTCCCCCGAAAATGCGGCGCTCCCTCGCCACTGGCCCCGACTCCCCCGACAGTGCGGCGCTCCCTCGCCACTGGCCCCCTCTCCCCCGACAATGCGGCGCTCCCTCGCCACTGGCCCCCGACTCCCCCGACAGTGCGGCGCTCCCTCGCCACTGGCCCCCTCTCCCCCGACAGTGCGCCGCTCCCTCGCCACTGGCCCCGACTCCCCCGACAGTGCGACGCTCCCTCGCCACTGGCCCCGACTCCCCGACAATGCGGCGCTCCCTCGCCACTGGCCCCCTCTCCCCCGACAGTGCGACGCTCCCTCGCCACTGGCCCCGACTCCCCCGACAATGCGGCGCTCCCTCGCCACTGCCCCCGACAATGCGGCGCTCCCTCGCCACTGCCCCCGACAATGCGCCGCTCCCTCGCCACTGGCCCCGACTCCCCCGACAGTGCGCCGCTCCCTCGCCACTGGCCCCCTCTCCCCCGACAGTGCGCCGCTCCCTCGCCACTGGCCCCGACTCCCCCGACAGTGCGGCGCTCCCTGGCCACTGGTCCCGACTCCCCCGCCAGTGCGGCGCTCCCTCGCCACTGCCCCCGACTCCCCTGACAGTGCGGCGCTCCCTGGCCACTGGCCCCGACTTCCCCGACAGTGCGGCGCTCCCTCGCCACTGCCCTCGACTCCCCCGACAGTGCGCCGCTCCCTCGCCACTGGCCCCGACTCCCCCGACAGTGCGGCGCTCCCTCGCCACTGGCCCCCTCTCCCCCGACAGTGCGCCGCTCCCTCGCCACTGGCCCCGACTCCCCCGACAGTGCGGCGCTCCCTCGCCACTGGCCCCGTCTCCCCCGACAGTGCGCCGCTCCCTCGCCACTGGCCCCGACTCCCCCGACAATGCGGCGCTCCCTCGCCACTGGCCCCGACTCCCCCGACAGTGCGGCGCTCCCTCGCCACTGGCCCCCTCTCCCCCGACAATGCGGCGCTCCCTCGCCACTGGCCCCGACTCCCCCGACAGTGCGGCGCTCCCTCGCCACTGGCCCCCTCTCCCCCGACAGTGCGCCGCTCCCTCGCCACTGGCCCCGACTCCCCCGACAGTGCGACGCTCCCTCGCCACTGGCCCCGACTCCCCCGACAATGCGGCGCTCCCTCGCCACTGGCCCCGACTCCCCCGACAATGCGGCGCTCCCTCGCCACTGCCCCCGACAATGCGGCGCTCCCTCGCCACTGCCCCCGACAATGCGCCGCTCCCTCGCCACTGGCCCCGACTCCCCCGACAGTGCGGCGCTCCCTCGCCACTGGCCCCGTCTCCCCCGACAGTGCGCCGCTCCCTCGCCACTGGCCCCGACTCCCCGACAGTGCGGCGCTCCCTGGCCACTGGTCCCGACTCCCCCGCCAGTGCGGCGCTCCCTCGCCACTGCCCCCGACTCCCCTGACAGTGCGGCGCTCCCTGGCCACTGGCCCCGACTCCCCCGACAGTGCGGCGCTCCCTCGCCACTGCCCCCGACTCCCCCGACAGTGCGCCGCTCCCTCGCCACTGGCCCCGACTCCCCCGACAGTGCGCCGCTCCCTCGCCACTGGCCCCGACTCCCCCGACAATGCGCCGCTCCCTCACCACTGCCCCCGACTCCCCCGACAATACGGCGCTCCCTCGCCACTGGCCCCGACTCCCCCGACAGTGCGGCGCTCCCTCGCCACTGCCCGCGACTCCCCCGACAGTGCGCCGCTCCCTCGCCACTGGCCCCGACTCCCCCGACAGTGCGCCGCTCCCTCGCCACTGGCCCCGACTCCCCCGACAATGCGCCGCTCCCTCGCCACTGCCCCCGACTCCCCCGACAATGCGCCGCTCCCTCGCCACTGGCCCCGACTCCCCCGACAGTGCGCCGCTCCCTCGCCACTGGCCCCGACTCCCCCGACAGTGCGCCGCTCCCTGGCCACTGGCCCCGACTCCCCCGACAATGCGCCGCTCCCTCGCCACTGGCCCCGCCTCCCCCGACAGTGCGCCGCTCCCTCGCCACTGGCCCCGACTCCCCCGACAATGCGGTGCTCCCTCGCCACTGGCCCCGACTCCCCCGACAGTGCGCCGCTCCCTCGCCACTGGCCCCCACTCCCCCGACAGTGCGCCGCTCCCTCGCCACTGGCCCCGACTCCCCCGACAGTGCGCCGCTCCCTCGCCACTGGCCCCCGACTCCCCCGACAATGCGGCGCTCTCTCGCCACTGGCCCCGACTCCCCCGACAATGCGGCGCTCCCTCGCCACTGGCCCCGACTCCCCCGACAGTGCGGCGCTCCCTCGCCACTGGCCCCGACTCCCCCGACAGTGCGGCGCTCCCTCGCCACTGGCCCCGACTCCCCCGACAGTGCGCCGCTCCCTCGCCACTGGCCCCGACTCCCCCGACAGTGCGGCGCTCCCTCGCCACTGGCCCCGACTCCCCCGACAGTGCGGCGCTCCCTCGCCACTGGCCCCGACTCCCCCGACAGTGCGACGCTCCCTCGCCACTGCCCCCGACTCCCCCGACAATACGGCGCTCCCTCGCCACTGGCCCCGACTCCCCCGACAATGCGGCGCTCCCTCGCCACTGCCCCCGACTCCCCCGACAGTGCGCCGCTCCCTGGCCACTGCCCCCGACTCCCCCGACAGTGCGGCGCTCCCTCGCCACTGCCCCCGACTCCCCGACAATGCGGCGCTCCCTCGCCACTGCCCCCGACTCCCCCGACAATGCGGCGCTCCCTCGCCACTGGCCCCGACTCCCCCGACAATGCGGCGCTCCCTCGCCACTGCCCCCGACTCCCCCGACAGTGCGCCGCTCCCTGGCCACTGCCCCCGACTCCCCCGACAGTGCGGCGCTCCCTCGCCACTGCCCCCGACTCCCCCGACAATGCGGCGCTCCCTCGCCACTGGCCCCGACTCCCCCGACAATGCGGCGCTCCCTCGCCACTGCCCCCGACTCCCCCGACAGTGCGCCGCTCCCTGGCCACTGCCCCCGACTCCCCCGACAATGCGGCGCTCCCTCGCCACTGGCCCCGACTCCCCCGACAATGCGGCGCTCCCTCGCCACTGCCCCCGACTCCCCCGACAGTGCGCCGCTCCCTGGCCACTGCCCCCGACTCCCCCGACAGTGCGGCGCTCCCTCGCCACTGCCCCCGACTCCCCCGACAATGCGGCGCTCCCTCGCCACTGCCCCCGACTCCCCCGACAATGCGGCGCTCCCTCGCCACTGGCCCCGACTCCCCCGACAATGCGGCGCTCCCTCGCCACTGCCCCCGACTCCCCCGACAGTGCGCCGCTCCCTGGCCACTGCCCCCGACTCCCCCGACAGTGCGGCGCTCCCTCGCCACTGCCCCCGACTCCCCCGACAATGCGGCGCTCCCTCGCCACTGCCCCCGACTCCCCCGACAGTGCGCCGCTCCCTGGCCACTGCCCCCGACTCCCCCGACAGTGCGGCGCTCCCTCGCCACTGGCCCCGACTCCCCCGACAATGCGGCGCTCCCTCGCCACTGCCCCCGACTCCCCCGACAATGCGGCGCTCCCTCGCCACTGGCCCCCACTCCCCCGACAGTTTCCTCCGTGCCAGCCCTTCCGATAGCGCTCCCTTAGTGCCAGCCCTCCGACAGCACTCCCTCAGTGCCAGCCTCTCTGACAGCGCTCCCTACTGATCTACTGATCCACTGGCACCGGAATGTGGCGACTAGGGGCTTTTCACAGTTACTTCATTTGAAGCCTAATTGTGACAAGCGATTTTCACTGTCATCGCTGCTTCGCTAGTGCTGGGGTGAGCGGGCCTTTGGTCGCGATATGATGGCCACAAGCACCGAACTTCCCGCTGAGTGTGTCGTCGCGATGTAACTGCGACAACTGCTGTGTCCCTGGCTGTTCCTTAGGGGAGCCCCCACTATCAGGGTCTTGACAAGCGGACAGCATAAACCTCGGCGATGGTTAATGTGGTGGAATAGTTCAGTCATCGACTTGCTGGAGCAGAATAAAAGCTGCTTTGTACGTGAAAACAGGAGACCTGCTTTTGCCAGATCACTGGGGAGCAGTTTATCAATGCTGCTTTACAAACCTGTGGTATGACTGCACTCAGCCGACACAAGAGCAGATATGGAATTCCTAAATTTCATCTTCCAACACTTCGTCAACCTGTTAACCCCGCAATGCCGCCATTTTGTTGGTGTCAAGTAGATTAACACAGAACCTTTCGCACCGTTTGAACAAAGCTCTTCCTTCAGTGCAGTCGCTGGTCAAGTGGAACAAACGCGTTCGGACTCCAGGCCGCTTCGGCCTCCGTGAGATAAAAGAGCAGAAAACCTGTGTTTGCAGAAATGTCTTGAGCAGTCCCGCGGGAGACCCACTTTGATATGCTTCAGTCACGTTGTCCACCCCCCCCCCCCCCCAACTCCCTAGCACATCTTTCTGTGCCCCCATCCTCCACCAGCACACCCTCCTGTGTTGCCCCCTTCCTCCCCCCTCCTGAAGCTCATTTCCATGCCCCCGTCCGCCCCTGGCGCTGTACCTTGTCATGTGAGAGTACCTTTAAGAAAAAGTGTGTTTACTGCTGCAGTGATGTCAGAGAGTGGGTGGAGTTGGGCTGTCTGTCAGCTTTTTACTTTCGTTTTAGGCTGTTTGCTGCAGGGTGTGTTTTAGAACATAGAACATAGAACAATACAGCGCAGTACAGGCCCTTCGGCCCACGATGTTGCACCGAAACAAAAGCCATCTAACCTACACTATACCATTATCATCCATATGTTTATCCAATAAACTTTTAAATGCCCTCAATGTTGGCGAGTTCACTACTGTAGCAGGTAGGGCATTCCACGGCCTCACTACTCTTTGCGTAAAGAACCTACCTCTGACCTCTGTCCTATATCTATTACCCCTCAGTTTAAGGCTATGTCCCCTCGTGCTAGCCATTTCCATCCGCGGGAGAAGGCTCTCACTGTCCACCCTATCTAACCCTCTGATCATTTTATATGCCTCTATTAAGTCTCCTCTTAACCTTCTTCTCTCTAACGAAAACAACCTCAAGTCCATCAGCCTTTCCTCATAAGATTTTCCCTCCATACCAGGCAACATCCTGGTAAATCTCCTCTGCACCCGCTCCAAAGCCTCCACGTCCTTCCTATAATGCGGTGACCAGAACTGTAGCAATACTCCAAATGCGGCCGTACCAGAGTTCTGTACAGCTGCAACATGACCTCCTGACTCCGGAACTCAATCCCTCTACCAATAAAGGCCAACACTCCATAGGCCTTCTTCACCACCCTATCAACCTGGGTGGCAACTTTCAGGGATCTATGTACATGGACACCTACATCCCTCTGCTCATCCACACTTTCAAGAACTTTTCCATTAGCCAAATATTCCACATTCCTGTTATTCCTTCCAAAGTGAATCACCTCACACTTCTCTACATTAAACTCCATTTGCCACCTCTCAGCCCAGCACTGCAGCTTATCTATATCCCTCTGTAACCTGCTACTTCCTTCCACACTATCGACAACACCACCGACTTTAGTATCGTCTGCAAATTTACTCACCCACCCTTCTGCGCCTTCCTCTAGGTCATTGATAAAAATGACAAACAGCAACGGCCCCAGAACAGATCCTTGTGGTACTCCACTTGTGACTGAACTCCATTCTGAACATTTCCCATCAACCACCACCCTCTGTCTTCTTTCAGCTAGCCAATTTCTGATCCACATCTCTAAATCACCCTCAATCCCCAGCCTCCGTATTTTCTGCAATAGCCTACCGTGGGGAACCTTATCAAACGCTTTGCTGAAATCCATATACACCACATCAACTGCTCTACCCTCGTCTACCTGTTCAGTCACCTTCTCAAAGAACTCGATAAGGTTTGTGAGGCATGACCTACCCTTCACAAAGCCATGCTGACTATCCCTGATCATATTATTCCTATCTAGATGATTATAAATCTTGTCTCTTATAATCCCCTCCAAGACTTTACCCACTACAGACGTGAGGCTCACCGGCCTATAGTTGCCGGGGTTGTCTCTGCTCCCCTTTTTGAACAAAGGGACCACATTTGCTATCCTCCAGTCCTCTGGCACTATTCCTGTAGCCAATGGTGACATAAAAATCAAAGCCAATGGTCCAGCAATCTCTTCCCTGGCCTCCCAGAGAATCCTAGGATAAATCCCATCAGGTCCCGGGGACTTATCTATTTTCAGCCTGTCCAGAATTGCCAACACCTCTTCCCTACGTACCTCAATGCCATCTAATCTATTTACCTGGAGCTCAGCATTCTCCTCCACAACATTATCTTTTTCCTGAGTGAATACTGACGGAAAATATTCATTTAGTATCTCGCCTATCTCTTCAGACTCTACACACAACTTCCCATCCCTGTCCTTGACTGGTCCTACTCTTTCCCTAGTCATTCGCTTATTCCTGACATACCTATAGAAAGCTTTTGAGTTTTCCTTGATCCTTCCTGCCAAATACTTCTCATGTCCCCTCCTTACTCGTCTTAGCTCTCTCTTTAGATCCTTCCTCGCTACCTTGTAACTATCCATCGCCCCAACTGAAACTTCACACTAGTTTCTTTTTAGTTTTGTTTTCAGTGTTGGAGCTGAAGCCAGACAAAGCAGCTGTACTGCTGTTCTCTCTGCCATGAAAAGACTGTCTCTTGATCATTTGGTGAATTCAGAATTATAAATGTTCTCAATACTGAATGTAAACCTAACGTGCTTCTGTTAAAAGGTGTTTCATAAGTCTTCTGGATGTTGTTGGGAAGTTATTAAGGATTACTTAGTGTTGTAGTCTTTGGGGGTTGTATTTGAATTAATGGTTGCTAAGATGTTCACTGTATGTTTTAAAAAGGTTAACTTGAGTTCATAGAATAAACATTGTTTTTGCTTTAAAAAATACTTTTCCATTTCTGCTGTCGAGTGGGCCGTGTGCTCCCCATACCACAATCTAGTAAAAGTTGTGGGTCAGGTGAACTCCATGATACACTTTGGGGCTCTCTAAACCCTGGCCCACTACAATCTCCATCTATCTGTGCGCTGCCAGTCCTGTGGATAAATTTGCTTCTACCCATGCTGATTCCAGGGAAAGGGAGTTGCTCGTCCACCCCACGCAGTGGGCCTCTCCCCTGGCTATATTCGCGGCCCTGGGGAGGGAGAATGCGCGTGTCCACTGGTACTCTTGAAACGTTGGCCACCGCAGAGGCCTTTTTGACCACTTGTCAACCCATTTAAGGTTTGATGATTGGCTCGTTTTACTTGCAACTCACTTTTTGTTGAAGGCAGTTTTCCCTGAAGGGACTGTCCCTTAAATTTGCCCCTCGGTTAATTTGACCTTGTTTACTTAATTATTTACGTCCCTCAAAATGGCGGGAACCATGCCTCACGCAGTCAGATCTCATCGGGTTATTGACGCTCGTGTTTTACCCCCCCCCTCAGCTTCCTGCATCGTCACCGACATGACAGAACTTCGGTTACTGGAGAACAGAGGAGCCCCAGGCCGCACGCAGAACGTCATGTGGCACTGGATGACTCGCAATGGAACCGTGGGACAACTGCTGCATATCCTCACCCATCTGAACCTGTGGAGGCCCCAGGAAATCATCCTGTCATGTGAGTAACCTATTACCCAACTGATCATTGTTCATACGTATGGTGGTCACTGAGGGCTGGCGATTCCTTCCTAATGTTTATTACGGGCAGATGGTTCCTGTTTATTCAGCAGGGTGAGGATCATTGTGCACAGACCCTGTTTATTCAGCAGGGTGAGGATCATTGGCCACAGTCCCTGTTTATTCAGAAGGGTGAGGATCATTGGCCACAGTCCCTGTTTATTCAGCAGGGTGAGGATCATTGGCCACAGTCCCTGTTTATTCAGAAGGGTGAGGATCATTGTACACAGTCCCTGTTTATTCAGCAGGGTGAGGATCATTGTACACCGTCCCTGTTTATTCAGCACAGTGAGGATCATTGTGCACAGACCCTGTTTATTCAGCAGGGTGAGGATCATTGTGCACAGTCCCTGTTTATTCAGCAGGGTGAGGATCATTGGCCACAGTCCCTGTTTATTCAGCAGGGTGAGGATCATTGGCCACAGTCCCTGTTTATTCAGAAGGGTGAGGATCATTGTGCACCGTCCCTGTTTATTCAGCAGAGTGAGGATCATTGCACACCATCCCTGTTTATTCAGCAGGGTGAGGATCATTGTGCACAGTCCCTGTTTATTCAGCAGGGTGAGGATCATTGTGCACCGTCCCTGTTTATTCAGCAGGGTGAGGATCATTGGCCACAGTCCCTGTTTATTCAGATGGGTGAGGATCATTGTACACAGCCCCTGTTTATTCAGCAGGGTGAGGATCATTGGCCACAGTCCCTGTTTATTCAGATGGGTGAGGATCATTGTACACAGCCCCTGTTTATTCAGATGGGTGAGGATCATTGGCCACAGTCCCTGTTTATTCAGATGGGTGAGGATCATTGTACACAGTCCCTATTTATTCAGAAGGGTGAGGATCATTGTACACAGTCCCTGTTTATTCAGCAGGGTGAGGATCATTGTGCACAGTCCCTGTTTATTCAGCAGAGTGAGGATCATTGTGCACAGTCCCTGGTTATTCAGCAGAGTGAGGATCATTGTACACAGTCCCTGGTTATTCAGCAGGGTGAGGATCATTGTGCACAGTCCCTGTTTATTCAGCAGGGTGAGGATCATTGTACACAGTCTCTGTTTATTCAGCAGAGTGAGGATCATTGTGCACAGTCCCTGTTTATTCAGCAGGGTGAGGGTCTTGTGCACAGTCCCTGTTTATTCAGCAGGGTGAGGATCATTGTGCACAGTCCCTGTTTATTCAGCAGGGTGAGGGTCTTGTGCACAGTCCCTGTTTATTCAGCAGGGTGAGGATCATTGTGCACAGACCCTGTTTATTCAGCAGGGTGAGGATCATTGTGCACAGTCCCTGTTTATTCAGCAGGGTGAGGATCATTGTACACCGTCCCTGTTTATTCAGCAGGGTGAGGGTCATTGTACACCGTCCCTGTTTATTCAGCAGGGTGAGGATCATTGTGCACAGTCCCTGTTTATTCAGCAGAGTGAGGATCATTGGCCACAGTCCCTGTTTATTCAGCAGGGTGAGGATCATTGTACACGGTCCCTGTTTATTCAGCAGGGTGAGGATCATTGTGCACAGTCCCTGTTTATTCAGCAGGGTGAGGATCATTGTACACAGTCCCTGTTTATTCAGCAGAGTGAGGATCATTGTGCACAGTCCCTGTTTATTCAGCAGAGTGAGGATCATTGTGCACAGTCCCTGGTTATTCAGCAGAGTGAGGATCATTGTACACAGTCCCTGGTTATTCAGCAGGGTGAGGATCATTGTGCACAGTCCCTGTTTATTCAGCAGGGTGAGGATCATTGTACACAGTCTCTGTTTATTCAGCAGAGTGAGGATCATTGTGCACAGTCCCTGGTTATTCAGCAGAGTGAGGATCATTGTACACAGTCCCTGTTTATTCAGCAGGGTGAGGGTCTTGTGCACAGTCCCTGTTTATTCAGCAGGGTGAGGATCATTGTGCACAGTCCCTGTTTATTCAGCAGGGTGAGGGTCTTGTGCACAGTCCCTGTTTATTCAGCAGGGTGAGGATCATTGTGCACAGACCCTGTTTATTCAGCAGGGTGAGGATCATTGTGCACAGTCCCTGTTTATTCAGCAGGGTGAGGATCATTGTACACCGTCCCTGTTTATTCAGCAGGGTGAGGGTCATTGTACACCGTCCCTGTTTATTCAGCAGGGTGAGGATCATTGTGCACAGTCCCTGTTTATTCAGCAGAGTGAGGATCATTGGCCACAGTCCTTGTTTATTCAGCATGGTGAGGATCATTGTACACAGTCTCTGTTTATTCAGCAGGGAGAAGAACATTGTACACAGTCCCTGTTTATTCAGCAGGGTGAGGATCATTGTACACAGTCCCTGTTTATTCAGCAGAGTGAGGATCATTGTGCACAGTCCCTGTTTATTCAGCAGAGTGAGGATCATTGCACACCATCCCTGTTTATTCAGCAGGGTGAGGATCATTGTGCACAGTCCTTGTTTATTCAGCATGGTGAGGATCAGTGTACACAGTCTCTGTTTATTCAGCAGGGAGAAGAACATTGTACACAGTCCCTGTTTATTCAGCAAGGTGAAGATCATTGTGCACAGTCCCTGTTTATTCAACAGAGTGAGGATCATTGTGCACAGTCCCTGTTTATTCTGCAGGGTGAGGATCATTGTACACAGTCCCTGTTTATTCAGCAGGGTAAGGATCATTGTACACAGTCCCCGTTTATTCAGCAGGGTAAGAAATCTATCCCCATCTCAGTCCTAAACGATCCCTCTGCCTCCTTCCCCCGTTCTGAGACTGTGACTCCCCCCCCCCAACCGCGTGTTTTAGATTCCCCGCCCTGTCAAACCCCTTCAGAATCTTGTACTTCTCAATGCGACCATCTCTCTTTCTTCCAAACGCTAGAGAATGTCGGCCCAATTAGCTCCACTTCTCTATGGCAGGGCATACCCCACTCCCCCCGTTCCCAGGGATCCCATTCCCGTAAACCTTCATTGTACTGGCCTCCAATGCGAGTATGTTCTTCCTTAAAAATGTGGAGATCTAAACTGTGCACCAGACGGGTCTCGCCAAATCTCTGCACTGTTGGAGCGAAACGTTATTCTTGTACTCCCAGGAAGGAAGCCCCTGGTCATCTGTCACTCATGACCTAGCTTGGCCGAACAACCATCTACCTAGATCCTGAGCTCTGGAATTCTCTCCCTAAACGCTGTATTCCCCATCCCCTTCTCTCTCTCCTTTGAGATGCCCCTTAAAGTAACCTTGTTGGCCAAGATATTACGTTGCTCATTATAATATGTCTTTATGTGACTTGGTGTCGTACTTTGCTTTACAATGTGTCATGTGAGAGTACCTTTAAGAAATGGGTGTTTACTGCTGCAGTGATGTCAGAGTGTGGGTGGAGCTGGGCTGTCTGTCAGCTTTTTACTTTCGTTTTAGGCTGTTTGCTGCAGGGTGTGTTTTAGTTTCGTTTTCAGTGTTGGAGCTGAAGCCAGACAGAGCAGGTGTACTGCTGTTCTCTCTGCCATGAAAAGACTATCTCTTGATCATTTGGCGAATTCAGAATTATAAATGTTCTCAGTACTGAATGTAAACCTAATGTGCTTCTGTTGAAAGGTGTTTCTTCTGCCTTCTGGATGTTGTTTGGGAAGTTATGAAGGATTACTTAGTGTTGTATTCTTTGGGGGTTGTATTTGAATTAATGGTTGCTAAGATGTTCACTGTATGCTTTAAAAAGGTTAACTTGAGTTCATAGAATAAGCTTTGTTTTCCTTTAAAATATACTTGGGCAGCACGGTGGCGCAGTGGTTAGTGATGTTGCCGCATGGTGCCCGAGGTCCCAGGATCGATCCCGGCTCTGGGTCACTGTCCGTGTGGAGTTTGCACATTCTCCCCGTGTTTGCGTGTTTCGCCCCCACAACCCAAAGATGCGCAGGGTAGGTGAATTGGCCACGCTAAATTGCCCCTTAATTGGAAAAATGAATTGGGTATTCTAAATTTATTTTTAAAAAAAATACTTTTCCATTCCACCTGTAGAGTGGGCCGTCTACTTCCCATACCACAATCTATTAAAAGTTGTGAGTCAGGTGAACTCCATGATACACTTTGGGGTTCTCTAAACCCTGGCCCATAACAAATGGCCTCATGCAGTGCTTTGGGACATCTAATTACATTAGGTCTGCGGCTGTAAGTTGTTTGCTGTGTATTTCTGCTTCAGTGTAATCGCCCCCTTTGTAAATAAATCTGACCACGTAAATTTAGCCTGAATGGCTAGGTCTAATGGCTGGGTCTAACCGTGCAGCATTTACTCCCCCTTTCTCGAGGGAATGAAGTGGACACTTCACCTAACGTTGAGTGTCATTTTCCCTCGGTGCTGCAGAACCGCGCACGATTGAAGCCTTGGACCGGGGATGTGGAGGCTTCGCCGGTGAGTGACCGCTCCACAGAGCAGGGAAGGGAGGGATTGATCTGCAAATCTCAAGCCTTGGTTCTCTCGCCCCCCCCGACGTGTTGAGAGGGGGAAGAGTTCAGTCTTGGTGAGCTCCCCCGTGAGAAGCGACTCCGAGCACCCAGGTGACCCCGGGAGCCGGGTTGGATCAGGGGGCATGCACTGGGTGGGGTGAGGGGAATCGAGTCGATCGTTACTGTCCATTTTGGGTTTGGGTGGGATGTGTTTCAGTGCCTTGATGTAGTTGGCAACACCTGGCATAATCTGATGGTGGCTCTGGTGAGCTTTGCAATACAACAGCGCCCGGGGAGGGGGGGGGGGGGGGGGGGGTGGCGGGGGGGGGCAGGTTACCTTGAGCAGAGGTCCCGTTCCATAGTGGTCAGAACATCAGGGCGTGGGCTAATTTAGGGGAAACGTTAACTTTGTCACTGTCCCTTTAATAATAATCTTTATTGTCACAAGTAGGCTTACATTCACACTGCAATGAAGTTACTGTGAAAAGCCCCTAGTTGCCACACTCTGGCACCTGTTCGGGTACACAGAGGGAGAATTCAGAATGTCCAAATCACCTAACAGCGCGTCTTTCGGGACTTGTGGGAGGAAACCGGAGCACCCGGAGGAAACCCACGCAGACACGGGGAGAACGTGCAGACTCCGCACAGACCGTGACCCAAGCTGGGAATCGAACCTGGGTCACTGCGGCTGTGAAGCAACAGTGCTAACCACCGTGCTACCATTAGGTGTAATGGCTCCAAAATCAACCCCATTCTCCGGATCAAACTGCGACACAAGCTCTGCCTTTTCTTTCTTCGTTCCCACTCCAGCATGAACGGTCACAGCCGAGCTTTTCTGAAGCTGTGCTGCCCCTCACAGGCGACAGTTGGAGTTGTAATTTTAAATCTCTCTCTCCTTCCTGTATTTTAAATCAATCTCTCTCTCTCTCTCTCTCTCCTTCCTGTATTTTAAATCTCTCTCTCTCTCCTTCCTGTATTTTAAATCAATCTCTCTCTCTCTCTCCTTCCTGTATTTTAAATCAATCTCTCTCTCTCTCTCTCTTCTTCCTGTATTTTAAATCAATCTCTCTTTCTCTCTCTCATTCCTGTATTTTAAATCAATCTCTCTTTCTCTCTCTCTCTCCTTCCTGTATTTTAAATCTCTCTCTCTCTCCTTCCTGTATTTTAAATCAATCTCTCTCTCTCTCTCCTTCCTGTATTTTAAATCAATCTCTCTCTCTCTCTCTCTTCTTCCTGTATTTTAAATCAATCTCTCTTTCTCTCTCTCATTCCTGTATTTTAAATCAATCTCTCTTTCTCTCTCTCTCTCCTTCCTGTATTTTAAATCTCTCTCTCTCTCTCTATCTTGCATTTTAAATCAATCTCTCTTTCTCTCTCTCTCTCCTTCCTGTATTTTAAATCTCTCTCTCTCTCTCTATCTTGCATTTTAAATCAATCTCTCTTTCTCTCTCTCCTTCCTGTATTTTAAATCAATCTCTCTTTCTCTCTCTCATTCCTGTATTTTAAATCAATCTCTCTCACTCTCTCTCCTTCCTGTATTTTAAATCAATCTCTCTTTCTCTCTCTCTCTCTCTCCTTCCTGTATCTTAAATCTCTCTCTCTCTCTCTCCTTCCTGTATTTTAAATCTCTCTGTCTCTCTCTCTCTCCTCCCTGTAGTTTAAATCTCTCTCTCTCTCTCTCTCTCCCCTTCCTGTATTTTAAATCAATCTCTTTCTCTCAACGAACAAAGAACAAAGAAATGTACAGCACAGGAACAGGCCCTTCGACCCTCCAAGCCCGTGCCGACCATGCTGCCCGTCTAACCTAAAACCTTCTACACTTCCGGGGTCCGTAATCCCTCTATTCCCATCCTATTCATGTATTTGTCAAGACGCCCCTCGGCCCTGCTTCCACCACCTCCTCCGGCAGCGAGTTCCATTCACCCCCAACATCCCTCATACATCTAAACTTTTCCCCTCGCACCTTCAACCTATGTCCCCGAGTAATTGACTCTTCCACCCTGGGAAAAAGCTTCTGACTCTCCACTCTGTCTGTCCCCCTCATCATCTTGTAGACCCTCAACCTCCTTCGTTCCAGTGAGAACAAACCGAGTTTATTCAACCGCTCCTCATAGCTAATGCCCTCCATACCAGGCAACATCCTGGTAAATCTCTTCTGCACCCTCTCTAAAGCCTCCGCATCCTTCTGGTAGTGTGGCGACCAGAATTGGGCGCGATTCTCCCAAAGAATTTCGAAGTCCATTTGTGGTGGGTTTTTCGGGGAGTTGTCCGCCCACTCGGCTGGCGTTCCCAACTGCTATTCACTTCGTCACTTTTGTGGGGCCCTGGGGGGTTTCTCACCGGTTTAGCCCGCACTTAGAGCACGATTCTCTGGCATCCTGCGCACTCGCTCAAGCGGGACGAGGCCGGCGAATAGCGTGAGAGGGCAGTAAAGAGATCTGCGTCAGGCACCAAACAGTTTGCGATGCAACCAGCCCCGCTCCCGTAGGTGAATTCGGGATATCGCCGTACCGTCGCGAGGAACCAATTATCACCATTTAAGCCCCATTTCCCTACAATTAACGAGAGCCACCCTTATCCAACAGCCTCCCATCATTCAGCGGCCTCCCCAGCAAGTGGTCACTCCGGCGCCGATTAGTCCTCCTTTTGACCAACATGAACCTGGCGGAAGGGCTTCTGTGGGGAGCCGAGGAGGTGAGCGGCCATCTTTACTCAAAGAGCCCGAGGGGGGCCGGCTGTGGGCTTCCTGCCCCTGTGCTCGGCGGGGAGTGGGGGACCCTTGCAGGGATGGGTCGCCATGAGGGGTGGGGGCGGGTGGTGTTGGGAACAGGAAATCGCTCACGGCACCACTGTAGCGGGTTTCTTCTTGTTTTACTCCACTACTGGGCCGATATCTGGGGTTTGAGTATCTGTGTGTGTCTCTCTCCAGCTGGCACCGAAACCTCAGAGACCAGGGGATGCCGCACTGGGACACCTCCGCGGGGGAGAGCACTGAATCAAGCCTGCCGTTTATCCCTAACCGGGAGCCTGAGGCTTTTATCGCACAGATATCCAGACCCCCACCAATGCCCAGGTGATTCTCTCTCTTGCCGGTGGTACAACACCCACCCGGTTCCTACTTCGCTGGAGTAGCTCTCCCAAGAGAGAGAATAGGACACTGCTGTTTATTACCTAACCAGCAGCCTGTCCTGAGTGAACGGGTTCGAATCGTTCCAAGATTACCCTAGGTTCTCGACCCCGGAATTAGGGTGAGGAGTTTTTAAATATGACTTGGTCAGAGATCGCTGGTGAGAGATCGAAGAATTGCAACGGACTCCAATTACAATTCAAATCGAGGTTTATTGAAAAGGTACAAGTTTGAAGTTCCCGCTGGTCCCGCCCCTTCCAGCCAGGCAGACCTGTCCCGATTTGAATTTGGCGCCGGCTCCGCCCCCTCCACCCAGTGAGTTCCTGCCGGCGGCTTCTGTCAAGATTGGAGTACCTCCCCTAGGTCCGCCTCCAACTTGGTTTTTTCCACCGGTTATCTTGCACGGCCTGTCCCAGCGCAATACACGAGTTCCAGACAGTCTATTCTTTTAGATAACAAGGTTAAGCTCCATTGTGAAGATTTTTCAAGGGCTTCCATCTTATAGATCATAGAATTTACAGTGCAGAAGGAGGCCATTCGGCCCATCGAGTCTGCACCGGCTCTTGGAAAGAGCACCCTACCCAAGGTCCACACCTCCACCCTATCCCCATAACCCAGTAACCCCACCCGGCACTAAGGGCAATTTTGGACACTAAGGGCAATTTATCATGGCCAATCCACCTAACCTGCACATCTTTGGACTGTGGGAGGAAACCGGAGCACCCGGAGGAAACCCACGCAGACACGGGGAGAACGTGCAGACTCCGCACAGACCGTGACCCAAGCCGGGAATCGAACCTGGGTCACTGCGGCTGTGAAGCAACAGTGCTAACCACCGTGCTACCATTAGGTGTAATGGCTCCAAAATCAACCCCATTCTCCGGATCAAACTGCGACACAAGCTCTGCCTTTTCTTTCTTCGTTCCCACTCCAGCATGAACGGTCACAGCCGAGCTTTTCTGAAGCTGTGCTCACAGGCGACAGTTGGAGTTGTAATTTTAAATCTCTCTCTCCTTCCTGTATTTTAAATCAATCTCTCTCTCTCTCTCCTTCCTGTATTTTAAATCAATCTCTCTCTCTCTCTCTCATTCCTGTATTTTAAATCTCTCTCTCTCTCCTTCCTGTATTTTAAATCAATCTCTCTCTCTCTCTCCTTCCTGTATTTTAAATCTCTCTCTCTCTCTCTCCTTCCTGTATTTTAAATCAATCTCTCTCTCTCTCTCCTTCCTGTATTTTAAATCAAACTCTCTTTCTCTCTCTCCTTCCTGTATTTTAAATCAATCTCTCTCTCTCTCTCTCTCTCCTTCCTGTATTTTAAATCTCTCTCTCTCTGCTTCCTGCATTTTAAATCAATCTCTCTCTCTCCTTCCTGTATTTTAAATCTCTCTCTCTCTCTCTCTCTCCTTCCCGTATTTTAAATCAATCTCTCTCTCTCTCTCTCTCTCTCCTTCCTGTATTTTAAATCAATCTCTCTCTCTCTCTCTCCTTCCTGTATTTTAAATCTCTCTCTCTCTCTCTCTCTCCTTCCTGTATTTTAAATCAATCTCTCTTTCTCTCTCTCTCATTCCTGTATTTTAAATTAATCTCTCTCACTCTCTCTCCTTCCTGTATTTTAAATCTCTCTCTCTCCTTCCTGTATTTTAAATCAATCTCTCTTTCTCTCTCTCATTCCTGTATTTTAAATTAATCTCTCTCACTCTCTCTTCTTCCTGTATTTTAAATCAATCTCTCTCTCTCTCTCTCCTTCCTGTATTTTAAATCAATCTCTCTCTCTCTCCTTCCTGTATTTTAAATCAATCTCTCTTTCTCTCTCTCCTTCCTGTATTTTAAATCTCTCTCTCTCTCTATCTTGCATTTTAAATCAATCTCTCACTGCATTGTGCATTTTAATTCAATCTCTCTCCTTCCTGTATCTTAAATCTCTCTCTCATAGATAGAATTTACAGTGCAGAAGGAGGCCATTCGGCCCATCGAGTCTGCACCGGCTCTTGGAAAGAGCACCCTACCCAAGCCCACACCACCCTATCCCCATAACCCAGTAACCCCACTCAACCAACGCGAAGGGCAATTTTGGACACTAAGGGCAATTTATCACAGCCAATCCACCTAACCTGCACATCTTTGGACTGTGGGAGGAAACCGGAGCACCCGGAGGAAACCCACGCACACACGAGGAGGATGTGCAGACTCCGCACAGACAGTGACCCAGCTGGAAGGATACCCTTCCTGTATTTTAAATCTCTCTGTCTCTCTCTCTCTCCTCCCTGTATTTTAAATCTCTCTCTCTTTCTCTCCCCCCTTCCTGTATTTTAAATCAATCTCTTTCTCTCTCTCAACGAACAAGAAAGAAAGAAATGTACAGCACAGGAACAGGCCCTTCGGCCCTCCAAGCCCGTGCCGACCATGCTGCCCGTCTAACCTAAAACCTGCTACACTTCCGGGGTCCGTAATCCCTCTCGTGCAGACTCCGCACAGGCAGTGACCCAAGCCGGGAATCGAACCTGGGACCCTGGAGCTGTGAAGCAATTGTGCTAACCACTATGCTACCGTGCTGCAGTCCATCTGCTTCGGAGATCGCTGCTATCCTCACCTCGTTATGTTGATGGGATTCCGCTCTGGTGGAGACAAAGTCACTTACATCTGCATGGGGCTATGACCATCACATTGTCCTGCTTGCAGGCAGGCCCCTTACAGCATTACCGTGCCCCTTTGTCTCTGTTTTTAATCCAATTTAGTTGTCTGGCTTCTCCTTCCTTGTAGCTCCTAGGGGGGGGTTTGTAAATACCTATGCCCCTACTCAGCTCAGCGGACCAAGCCTGCTGGGAAATTTGGTTATGTTCCTTTGGCTGAAAAGTGTCCAGTTTACAGTCTCTGGGTTTTATTCTTGAACAGTCCAAAAAGGGCCGAATTGCCCGAAAACCTTACACCACCATGCCAGCTCCTGGACCCCAACCCAATTCCAGGCCCTGCCCGTCTTTCCCACCGATCACCCATAAACCCCCACCGGCCGCTGGGGCATCTGGCCGTGCGGATGAAGGCTATTGTTATTGGGCATTGGCAATCGTGGTCACGTGAGCTCCGCACACATGCCAAGTGGATTCCCATGGGTGAGCAAGTCATTGACTAGCATCCCAATCAGACCGTGGTGCCTGAACACAGCGGGGGGCAACACCACATACGCAACGTCCGAACACCCAGGGGATGGGACGCAGGTCCGGGGACGTGTCCACGGCCGGAGGGTGGGCGCCACGGGGGGGGGGGGGGCTTCGATGCCCCTGGCGGGCATCCTCTGGGGCCGGTGGGCCCCGGCTCACTTGTCGGCGGCACATGCACAGCCGTGCCGCCCTGTCCCGTGTGCTGACCCCGCGGCGTGGCCTCATCAGAGGGGTGGAACCCGGGAGTGCTGGTGGCCACCATCGTCCCAAGGGATGTGCCCGGCCTGGCAGCTCCCGATCGGTGCCCACGGGGCAGCTGGTTCAAGCCCCGGCTGCCCCTGCATAGTGTGGCTCTGCCAGCCTGGCAGTTCCCCCGTGGTCCGCACTCATCGTGTCGACGCCCTCGACGACTGGGCCAACTCCGCAGCGCCTCGGCCATTCCCATCTGAGGGCGGGACATGTCCCGCAGAACCTGATCAAGGTCAGCCTGGTACTGGGTGACAGCTCCCAGTGAGCCGGACATTCTGCTCGGCCGTCACCGACTGCGCCACGCCTTGGACACCTTCACTCATGGTGCCGACGTCGGGCATCATCAGGCTCTCCACTGCGGTCGCCACCCGAGCAGTGTTGCCCTCGGCGCCACTCATTGCCAGCGACATCTCCCGCGCCCGTAGCCTCTGGGACTCGTCCAAGCTGCTATGGATCTGCTGGAGTGTCGCCGACATCTCCCTCGGAACATCGCGGCCGCTCCCTATCGTCTCCATCAGCTCCGGGTAGCCCTGTTCAGAGGCTCAGCATCAGGATGGGGCCCAGCTGGGTCCTGGGATCCAGCAGCTCTCCGACTGCTGTCTCGCCTGGGCGGGGGGGGGGTTACTGTCTCCACCAGATGTAGCTGCGTGGGGCTCACCAGATTGTGCCCCAGACGCCTGACCACTCACATCTCCCACCGGGGTATGTGTACCTGCGCTGGTGGAGGATGGGGACGACAGCTGGGAGGTGAGTGTAACAGTTGCATCCTCCGGGCTCTCCTCCGAGGTGTCCTCCTCCGAGTCGGGAGAGGGGGCCGCCCGGGATGGGTCGGCACCGTCGACTGGGAGGACCTGCGGGAGAATGGACATGTGGTCAGTGGGAGGGATGGGTCAGCCAGGGAGGCAATCGCTACTCGCGTTTGTTTGAGGTTCCCCGGTGGTTCCTCACCTCTGTGGCATCCGCCAGTCTCCGCGTGGCTGACCGCCCTGTCCTCGGCCACGCCGGTCACCTCCAGGGCCCGCTCCTCAAAGGAGGTGATGGTTACCGGCCTCCCCGAACAGGCTCCCGAATGTGGCGCCTCGGGGCTTTTCACAGTAACTTCATTGAAGCCTACTTGTGACAATAAGCCATTATTTATTCATTTTTTTCTTATGTCCAGCACCCCTCCGCCAGTCTGGGCCCTCTCCCGCCAATTGTGGGAGGCTTTTTCCTGAGGAGACACAGAGAGGGGGCATTGTTAGCCACACGCGTGGTTCAGGGTGGGAAAGGGGGTATGGAGGCGGGGTTGAAGGGGGAGGGAGAGCTGGAGATGGTGTCTCGTCACCCGTTGTAGGTCATTAACCTTCTTCCTGCACACTGCTGGCCAGTCATCTTGTCATAATGTTGGAACATAATGGCTGCCGCCACTTTGTCCCAGGCAGCAATGGCTGCCTTGTGGCTCACTCTCCGGGGGAACAGGACATCCCTCCTGGTCTCCACCGCATCCAGGAGCCTCCCGTGATTTGTGTCCCGAATCTTGGAGCTGGTCTCCTCAGAGCCATTATTGAGAGCTGGCTGGGGTTGTTATGGGCCAGGGGAAACTCCAAAGTCTATCATGGAGTTACCCTGACCCACAACCGTTTATTGATTTTGGTGACGATGAGCACAAGGGCCTACTTTTCAGGTGTTATTCAACCGAGGCCTTAAGCACTTTTAATTAAATCAACAAGCTTTATTCTACGAATTTAGTTAACATTTCTATAAACACACACAGTAAGCATTTTTATCAGCTACAGTATTCTATATATCACCCATAACAAATTCCTCCCTTTAACTGTTCCAATTTAATAACAAGATCCCATAAACCAGAAACCCAATTCAAAAGGTGGTGGCCCCACACACGGCACTCACGACCTGGTATGGACGCCCCTGTTTCCTTTCCAAAACAGCAGGTTTCAATTCCTTCTGGGAAACAGTTATTTCTTTTCAAGTTATCGAGCAGTCTGGAAACCGCTTTTAATCTGCAGACAGAGAAAAAAAACCTTCTCTCAACCCGTGCGGAACAAAACCAGTTCAAACTCGAAGCGAAAGTGAAACTCGGAGCCACAGCCCAGCTCCGCCCACACAATGACAGCGCTGAAGCCATGTGATAAGACAAAAACTTTTCTTCAAGGGACACTCCCGTGACAGGGTTGACTGAGCAAGTGAAGCTTAAGTGCTGCTCGACATTGTTAGTGGAGGGGCTGGCGAGCGCGGTCCCAGCGAATCAGCTGGCGAGGCGTTATTTGCGGCGAGAAGCCCGTGAGGCCTCATTAAGTGGACCAATTAACATGTTGCGTTGCCGGTTTTGCTGGGCCGAACACCGAGATGCTCGTGACAATTCCCGCTCGCTACCACACTTGGCAATTTTTCAGGATATTCTTGCCCTTAGAATTGTAGCCCGGAGCTGAACTCAGAGATCGGGCCGCCATTTTGAAAGGGTACCCCGATCTCTAAGAGCTTGTGGGTGAGGTCCCCCACACCCCCCCCCACCCATGGGCAATGTTGCCCCCACACACATGGGCACTATCGCACAAACCCCAAGTGAGGACACCATGCCGGGGACCCCCTCTTCAGACTCTCCCCCCAAGCCCTCATACTGCACCCCATCCATTCCAGGGCCACCACCCGTCACCCCCCCCCCCCAACCTCCCAGACTTAGCTGCCCTGCACCCTTCGAAACCCCCTCCACCCTCCTTTCATGGGCATGGCCTCCCTCGGGCTCTGACCCATGGCAGTGCCAGCTGGGCAGTGCCAAGGTGCTTGCGTCCAGGGGGAGGGTCAGGGAGCCACCCGGAACTGACCCTGACCACCCAGGGGTTTCCGATGACCCGAGAGACTCCAGGCTGGGGTTCCGTCTGGTCCATGTTTGTGTGGACCAGTGGCGAATGCCGCCCGCCTGCAGCCTCGCTGGGGGGGCTGGTGGATCCCGGGTAAGTTTGCCAAAATCGGTTTAATGCTGGCTTCGGCACGAGCTGTTTGGTCTACTCCGATGCCTCACAGGACTCGGGTGAATCCCGCGAGGCGTAAAGTCGTCCAGGAAACCCACAAGAGGGCTCTCCCGGCATAGACCGCGCTCATGCGGTCAGTGGATCGCGCCCTATATTCCAAATGTGGCCGTACTCAGGTTCTATAAAGCTGCAGCATGACCTGCTATTTTTATACTCTCCTGACTGTACTTTAAACCAATCTCTCTTTCTCTCTTCTTCCTGAATTTTAAATCAATCTCTCTCTCTCTCTCTCCTTCCTGTATTTTAAATCAATCTCACTCTCTCTCCTTCCTGTATTTTAAGTCAATCTCTCTCTCTCTCCTTCCTGTATTTTAAATCAATCGCTCTCTCTCTCTCTCTCTCCTTCCTGTGTTTTAAATCAATCTCTCTCTCTCTCTCTCTCCTTCCTGTGTTATAAATCAATCTCTCTCTCTCTCCTTCCTGTATTTTAAATCTCTCTCTCGCCTTCCTGTATTTTAAATCAATCTCTCTCTCTCTCTCCTTCCTGTATTTGAAATCTCTCTCTCTCCCTCCTTCCTGTATTTTAAATCAATCTCTCTCTCCCTCATTCCTGTATTTTAAATCAATCTCTCTCTCTCGCCTTCCTGTATTTTAAATCAATCTCTCTCTCTCTCTCCTTCCTGTATTTTAAATCTCTCTCTCTCTCTCCTTCCTGTATTTTAAATCAATCTCTCTCTCTCTCCTTCCTGTATTTTAAATCAATCTCTCTCTCTCCTTCCTGTATTTTAAATCAATCTCTCTCTCTCTCCTTCCTGTATTTTAAATCAATCTCTCTCTCTCTCCTTCCTGTATTTTAAATCAATCTCTCTCTCTCTCTCTCCTTCCTGTATTTTAAATCAATCTCTCTCTCTCCCTTTCCTGTATTTTAAATCAATCTCTCTCTCTCTCTCCTTCCTGTATTTTAAATCAATCTCTCGCTCTCCCCTTCCTGTATTTTAAATCAATCTCTCTCTCTCCCCTTCCTGTATTTTAAATCAATCTCTCTCTCTCTCCTTCCTGTATTTTAAATCAATCTCTCTCTCTCCCCTTCCTGTATTTTAAATCAATCTCTCTCTCTCTCTCTCCTTCCTGCATTTTAAATCAATCTCTCTCTCTCTCTCCTTCCTGTATTTTAAATCAATCTCCCTCTCTATCCTTCCTGAATTTTAAATCAATCTCTCTCTCTCTGTCTCTCCTTCCTGTATTTTAAATTAATCTCTCTCTCTCTCTCCCCTTCCTGTATTTTAAATCAATCTCTCTCTCTCTCTCCTTCCTGCATTTTAAATCAATCTCTCTCTCTCCTTCCTGTATTTGAAATCTCTCTCTCTCTCCATCTCCTTCCTGTATTTGAAATCAATCTCTCTCTCTCTCTCCTTCCTGTATTTTAAATCAATCTCTCTCTCTCTCCTTCCTGTATTTTAAATCAATCTCTCTCTCTCTCCTTCCTGCATTTTAAATCAATCGCTCTCTCTCCTTCCTGTATTTTAAATCAATCTCTCTTTCTCTCTCTCCTTCCGGTATTTTAAATCAATCTCTCTCTCTCTCTCTCTCCTTCCAGTATTTTAAATCTCTCTCTCTCTCTCTCTCCCTCTCCTTCCTGTATCTTAAATCAATCTCTCTCTCTCCTTCCTGTATTTTAAATCAATCTCTCTCCCTCTCCTTCCTGTATCTTAAATCAATCTCTCTCTCTCCTTCCTGTATTTTAAATCAATCTCTCTCCCTCTCCTTCCTGTATTTTAAATCAATCTCTCTCTCTCTCTCCTTCCTGTATTTTAAATCTCTCTCTCTCTCCTTCCTGTGTTTTAAATCAATCTCTCTCTCTCTCTCCTTCCTGTATTTTAAATCTCTCTCTCTCTCCCTCTCCTTCCTGTATTTTAAATCAATCTCGCTCTCTCTCTCTCCTTCCTGTATTTTAAATCTCTCTCTCTCTCTCCTTCCTGTATTTTAAATCTCTCTCTCTCTCCTTCCTGTGATTTAAATCAATCTCTCTCTCTCTCTCCTTCCTGTATTTTAAATCTCTCTCTCTCTCCCTCTCCTTCCTGTATTTTAAATCAATCTCTCTCTCTCTCTCCTTCCTGCATTTTAAATCAATCTCTCTCTCCCTCTCCTTCCTGTATTTTAAATCAATCTCTCTCTCTCTCTCTCCTTCCTGTGTTTTAAATCAATCTCTCTCCTTCCTGTGTTTTAAATCAATCTCTCTCTCTCTCTCCTTCCTGTATTTTAAATTAATCTCTCTCTCTCTCTCCTTCCTGTATTTTAAATCAATCTCTCTCTCTCTCTCCTTCCTGTATTTTAAATCAATCTCTCTCTCTCTCTCCTTCCTGTGTTTTAAATCAATCACTCTCTCTCTCTCTCTCTCTCTTCCTGTATTTTAAATCAATCTCTCTCTCTCTCTCCTTCCTGTGTTTTAAATCAATCTCTCTCCCTCTCTCTCCTTCCTGTATATTAAATCTCTCTCTCCTTCCTGCATTTTAAATCTCTATCTCCTTCCTGTGTTTTAAATCAATCTCTCTCTCTCTCTCTCTCCTTCCTGTGTTTTAAATCAATCTCTCTCTCTCTCCTTCCTGCATTTTACATCAATCTCTCTCTCTCTCTCTCCTTCCTGCATTTTAAATCAATCTCTCTCTCTCTCTCCTTCCTGTATTTTAAATCATTCTCTCTCTCTCTCTCCTTCCTGCATTTTAAATCAATCTCTCTCTCTCTCTCCTTCCTGTATTTTAAATCTCTCTCTCTCTCTCTCCTTCCTGTATTTTAAATTAATCTCTCTCTCTCTCCTTCCTGTATTTTAAATCAATCTCTCTCTTCCTGTATTTTAAATCAATCTCGCTCTCTCTCTCCCCTTCCTGTATTTTAAATCAATCTCTCTCTCTCTCCTTCCTGTATTTTAAATCAATCTCTCTCTCTCTCCTTCCTGCATTTTAAATCAATCTCTCTCTCTCTCTCCTTCCTGTATTTTAAATCAATCTCTCTCTCTCTCTCCTTCCTGTATTTTAAATCAATCGCTCCTTCTCTCTCTCTCTCCTTCCTGTATTTGAAATCTCTCTCTCTCTCTCTCTATCTCCTTCCTGTATTTGAAATCAATCTCTCTCTCTCTCCTTCCTGTATTTTAAATCAATCGCTCTCTCTCTCTCCTTCCTGTATTTTAAATCAATCTCTCTCTCTCTCCTTCCTGTATTTTAAATCAATCGCTCTCTCTCTCTCTCTCTCCTTCCTGTGTTTTAAATCAATCTCTCTCTCTCTCTCTCTCCTTCCTGTGTTATAAATCAATCTCTCTCTCTCTTTCTCCTTCCTGTATTTTAACTCTCTGTCTCTCTCTCTCTCCTCCCTGTATTTTAAATCTCTCTCTCTCCTTCCTGTATTTTAAATCTCTCTCTCTCTCTCTCTCCTTCCTGTATTTTAAATCAATCTCTCTCTCTCTCTCCTTCCTGTATTTTAAATCAATCTCTCTCTCTCTCTCTCCTTCCTGTATTTTAAATCAATCTCTCTCTCTCTCTCTCTTCCTGTATTTTAAATCAATCTCGCTCTCTCTCTCCCCTTCCTGTATTTTAAATCAATCTCTCTCTCTCTCTCCTTCCTGTATTTTAAATCAATCTCTCTCTCTCTCCTTCCTGCATTTTAAATCAATCTCTCTCTCTCTCTCCTTCCTGTATTTTAAATCAATCTCTCTCTCTCTCTCCTTCCTGTATTTTAAATCAATCGCTCCTTCTCTCTCTCTCTCCTTCCTGTATTTGAAATCTCTCTCTCTCTCTCTATCTCCTTCCTGTATTTGAAATCAATCTCTCTCTCTCTCCTTCCTGTATTTTAAATCAATCTCTCTCTCTCTCTCCTTCCTGTATTTTAAATCAATCTCTCTCTCTCTCCTTCCTGTATTTTAAATCAATCGCTCTCTCTCTCTCTCTCTCCTTCCTCTGTTTTAAATCAATCTCTCTCTCTCTCTCTCTCCTTCCTGTGTTATAAATCAATCTCTCTCTCTCTTTCTCCTTCCTGTATTTTAAATCTCTGTCTCTCTCTCTCTCCTCCCTGTATTTTAAATCTCTCTCTCTCTCTCTCTCTCTCCTTCCTGTATTTTAAATCTCTCTCTCTCTCTCTCTCTCCTTCCTGTATTTTAAATCAATCTCTCTCTCTCTCTCCTTCCTGTATTTTAAATCAATCTCTCTCTCTCTCTCTCCTTCCTGTATTTTAAATCAATCTCTCTCTCTCTCTTCCTGTATTTTAAATCAATCTCTCTCTCTCTCCCCTTCCTGTATTTTAAATCAATCCCTCTCTCTCTCTCTCTCTCTCCTTTCTGTATTTTAAATCAATCTCTCTCTCTCTCTCCTTGCTGTATTTTAAATCAATCTCTCTCTCTCTCCTTCCTGTATTTTAAATCTCTCTCTCTCTCTCTCCTTCCGATATTTTAAATCTCTCTCTCTCTCCTTCCTGTATTTTAAATCAATCTCTCTCTCCTTCCTGCATTTTAAATCAATCTCTCTCTCTCTCCTTCCTGTATTTTAAATCTCTCTCTCTCTCTCCTTCCTGTATTTTAAATCAATCTCTCTCTCTCTCTCCTTCCTGTATTTTAAATCAATCTCTCTCTCTCTCCTTCCTGCATTTTAAATCAATCTCTCTCTCTCTCTCTCCTTCCTGTATTTTAAATCAATCTCTCTCTCTCTCCTTCCTGTATTTTAAATCATTCTCTCTCTCTCTCTCCTTCCTGCATTTTAAATCAATCTCTCTCTCTCTCTCCTTCCTGTATTTTAAATCTCTCTCTCTCTCTCCTTCCTGTATTTTAAATTAATCTCTCTCTCTCTCTCCTTCCTGTATTTTAAATCAATCTCTCTCTCTCTCTCTCTTCCTGTATTTTAAATCAATCTCGCTCTCTCTCTCTCTTCCTGTATTTTAAATCAATCTCGCTCTCTCTCTCCCCTTCCTGTATTTTAAATCAATGTCTCTCTCTCTCCTCCCTGCATTTTAAATCAATCTCTCTCTCTCCTTCCTGTATTTTAAATCAATCTCTCTCTCTCCTTCCTGTGTTTTAAATCAATCTCTCTCTCTCTCTCCTTCCTGTATTTTAAATTAATCTCTCTCTCTCTCTCGCCCTCCTTCCTGTATTTTAAATCTCTCTCTCTCTCTCTCTCTCTCCTTCCTGTATTTTAAATCAATCTCTCTCTCTCCTTCCTGTGTTATAAATCAATCTCTCTCTCTCTTTCTCCTTCCTGTATTTTAAATCTCTGTCTCTCTCTCTCTCTCCTCCCTGTATTTTAAATCTCTCTCTCTCTCTCTCTCTCTCCTTCCTGTATTTTAAATCTCTCTCTCTCTCTCCTTCCTGTATTTTAAATCAATCTCTCTCTCTCTCCTTCCTGTATTTTAAATCAATCTCTCTCTCTCTCCTTCCTGCATTTTAAATCAATCTCTCTCTCTCTCTCCTTCCTGTATTTTAAATCAATCTCTCTCTCTCTCTCTCTCTCTCCTTCCTGTATTTTAAATCAATCGCTCCTTCTCTCTCTCCTTCCTGTATTTGAAATCTCTCTCTCTCTCTCTCTATCTCCTTCCTGTATTTGAAATCAATCTCTCTCTCTCTCCTTCCTGTATTTTAAATCTCTCTCTCTCTCCTTCCTGTATTTTAAATCAATCTCTCTCTCTCTCCTTCCTGCATTTTAAATCAATCGCTCTCTCTCTCTCTCTCTCCTTCCTGTGTTTTAAATCGATCTCTCTCTCTCTCTCTCTCTCCTTCCTGTGTTATAAATCAATCTCTCTCTCTCTTTCTCCTTCCTGTATTTTAAATCTCTGTCTCTCTCTCTCTCCTCCCTGTATTTTAAATCAATCTCTCTCTCTCTCTCTCCTTCCTGTATTTTAAATCAATCTCTCTCTCTCTCTCTCTCTTCCTGTATTTTAAATCAATCTCTCTCTCTCTCTCCTCTTCCTGTATTTTAAATCAATCTCTCTCTCTCTCTCCCCTTCCTGTATTTTAAATCAATCCCTCTCTCTTCTCTGCTTCATCTCTCTCTCTCCTTTCTGTATTTAAATCAATCTCTCTCTCTCTCTCCTTCCTGTATTTAAATCAATCTCTCTCTCTCTCCTTCCTGTATTCTCTCTCTCTCCTTCCTGTATTTTAAATCAATCTCTCTCTCTCTCTCCTTCCTGTGTTATAAATCAATCTCTCTCTCTCTTTCTCCTTCCTGTATTTTAAATCTCTGTCTCTCTCTCTCTCCTCCCTGTATTTTAAATCTCTCTCTCTCTCTCTCTCTCTCTCCTTCCTGTATTTTAAATCTCTCTCTCTCTCTCTCTCCTTCCTGTATTTTAAATCAATCTCTCTCTCTCTCCTTCCTGTATTTTAAATCAATCTCTCTCTCTCTCCTTCCTGCATTTTAAATCAATCTCTCTCTCTCTCTCCTTCCTGTATTTTAAATCAATCTCTCTCTCTCTCTCTCTCTCCTTCCTGTATTTTAAATCAATCGCTCCTTCTCTCTCTCTCTCCTTCCTGTATTTGAAATCTCTCTCTCTCTCTCTCTATCTCCTTCCTGTATTTGAAATCAATCTCTCTCTCTCTCCTTCCTGTATTTTAAATCAATCTCTCTCTCTCTCTCCTTCCTGTATTTTAAATCAATCTCTCTCTCTCTCTCCTTCCTGTATTTTAAATCAATCTCTCTCTCTCTCTCTCTCTCTCCTTCCTGTATTTTAAATCAATCGCTCCTTCTCTCTCTCTCTCCTTCCTGTATTTGAAATCTCTCTCTCTCTCTCTATCTCCTTCCTGTATTTGAAATCAATCTCTCTCTCTCTCCTTCCTGTATTTTAAATCTCTCTCTCTCTCCTTCCTGTATTTTAAATCAATCTCTCTCTCTCTCCTTCCTGCATTTTAAATCAATCGCTCTCTCTCTCTCTCTCTCCTTCCTGTGTTTTAAATCGATCTCTCTCTCTCTCTCTCTCTCCTTCCTGTGTTATAAATCAATCTCTCTCTCTCTTTCTCCTTCCTGTATTTTAAATCTCTGTCTCTCTCTCTCTCCTCCCTGTATTTTAAATCTCTCTCTCTCTCTCTCTCTCCTTCCTGTATTTTAAATCTCTCTCTCTCTCTCTCTCCTTCCTGTATTTTAAATCAATCTCTCTCTCTCTCTCCTTCCTGTATTTTAAATCAATCTCTCTCTCTCTCTCTCCTTCCTGTATTTTAAATCAATCTCTCTCTCTCTCTCTCTCTTCCTGTATTTTAAATCAATCTCTCTCTCCCCTTCCTGTATTTTAAATCAATCCCTCTCTCTCTCTCTCTCTCTCTCTCCTTTCTGTATTTTAAATCAATCTCTCTCTCTCCTTCCTGTATTTTAAATCAATCTCTCTCTCTCTCCTTCCTGTATTTTAAATCTCTCTCTCTCTCCTTCCGATATTTTAAATCTCTCTCTCTCTCCTTCCTGTATTTTAAATCAATCTCTCTCTCTCTCCTTCCTGCATTTTAAATCAATCTCTCTCTCTCTCCTTCCTGTATTTTAAATCTCTCTCTCTCTCTCCTTCCTGTATTTTAAATCAATCTCTCGCTCTCTCTCCTTCCTGTATTTTAAATCAATCTCTCTCTCTCTCCTTCCTGCATTTTAAATCAATCTCTCTCTCTCTCTCTCCTTCCTGTATTTTAAATCAATCTCTCTCTCTCTCCTTCCTGTATTTTAAATCATTCTCTCTCTCTCTCTCCTTCCTGCATTTTAAATCAATCTCTCTCTCTCTCTCCTTCCTGTATTTTAAATCTCTCTCTCTCTCTCTCCTTCCTGTATTTTAAATTAATCTCTCTCTCTCTCTCCTTCCTGTATTTTAAAGTAATCTCTCTCTCTCTCTCCTTCCTGTATTTTAAATCAATCTCTCTCTCTCTCTCTTCCTGTATTTTAAATCAATCTCGCTCTCTCTCTCTCTTCCTGTATTTTAAATCAATCTCGCTCTCTCTCCCCTTCCTGTATTTTAAATCAATGTCTCTCTCTCTCCTCCCTGCATTTTAAATCAATCTCTCTCTCTCCTTCCTGTATTTTAAATCAATCTCTCTCTCTCTCCTTCCTGTGTTTTAAATCAATCTCTCTCTCTCTCTCCTTCCTGTATTTTAAATTAATCTCTCTCTCTCTCTCTCCCTCCTTCCTGTATTTTAAATCTCTCTCTCTCTCTCTCTCTCCTTCCTGTATTTTAAATTAATCTCTCTCTCTCTCTCTCCTTCCTGTATTTTAAATCAATCTCTCTCTCTCTCTCTTCCTGTATTGTAAATCAATCTCGCTCCCTCTCTCCCCTTCCTGTATTTTAAATCAATCTCTCTCTCTCTCCTTCCTGCATTTTAAATCAATCTCTCTCTCTCCTTCCTGTATTTTAAATCAATCTCTCTCTCTCCTTCCTGTATTTTAAATCTGGTGTTGTAAGACTTCGTACTGTGCTCACCCCAGTCCAACGCCGGCATCTCCACATCATGTATTTTAACTCCTTCCTTTATTTTAACTCTCTCTCCTTCCTGTATTTTAAATCAATCTCTCTCTCTCACTCGTTTTTCATTTTAAATTTCTCTCTCTCCTTCCGATATTTTAAATGAATCTCTCTCTCTCTCCTCCGTTTTTTTAAATCAATCTCCCTCTCTCTCTCCTTCCGGTTTTATAAATCGATAAGGGAACAGCTCCCTATCCACCCTGTCCATGCCCTTTAATCTTGTACCTGTGGCAGTCAGCACTGTTGTATTATATTGTATATATGGTGAAGTGTTGGGTACTCTGACCCACAGACGCACCAACACGGTTGCGAATGGTACAAAGCAGTTTTATTTCATTGAACTATAAATATAGTAAACTCTGGTATTCAGCACATGGTGAACCTCTGAGTGGCTGGCAATGAGGTCTGTGCCCTGAGTTCTCTCCTGCTCGAGTGTCCAGGAAGTGTCATGTTCCCTGCTTTGTACTGTGTATGCTCTTGTCCGTGATTGTGTCGTGTTGATTGGTCCGTTGATCTGTCCATCGTTATGTGCGTGTGTATGTGCTGTGATGTTCACATGAATATCATGACATATGGGTATTACGGTAAGGCCCCTGCACTACAGGTACGGGGGTAGATCCCTGCCTGCTGGCTCCGCCCAGTAGGCAGAGTATAAATGTGTGTGCTCTCCGAACAGCAGCCATTTTGTAAGCTGCTGTAGGAGGCCACACATCTCTATGTAATGAAGCCTCGATTACATCCTACTCTCGTCTCATCTCCATTGATAGTGCATCAATTTATTACACAGAGATTTTTCAGAGATGGACCTCCGCATCGAGCCGGATCGCCTGCAGCTGCAACTTCAAGCAGACAACGCCAAAAAGGACTTCCAACATTGGCTAGCTTGCTTTGAAGCGTACATCGGGACTGCGCCAGACCCAATCTCAGAAGCACAGAAGCTCCAGATTCTGTACACGTGGCTGAGCTCCGATGTTTTTCCCCTCGTCCAGGAAGTGCCTATCTACACAGAGACCATGGTGTTACTGAAGGAGAATTACGCTCAGCAGACCAACAAGATCTACGCCAGGCACCTCTTATCCACGCGGCACCAACTTCCCGGTGAGTCTGTGGAAGATTTCTGGCGTGCCCTGCTCGCCCTGGTGAGAGACTGTGACTGCCAGGCCCTTTCGGCCACTGAACATTCGAACCTGCTAATGAGAGACGCGTTTGTTACGGGCATAGGGTCTGACTACATCCGCCAGCGTCTCTTAGAAGGGGTCACGCTCGACCTCGCGGCGACCAAGAAACTAGCGCTCTCGCTCATGGTCGTCTCACGCAACGTACAGGCTTATGCCCCCCGACCGCACGGTGTTGCTAACTTTGGTTGGCTCTTAATTCGTTGCCCGTTGGGTCTTGACTGAATTTGCTCTGTTTCTATAACCTTTGCTCTCGAGTCGCCAGGTATCTTTATGATACTACCACGAGGTTCAAGTTCAAGTAATGATCAATAACTCAACACACCAATTAGTAAGATTCAAATCAAAACACATTTATTATACACAGTAATCACTACTCATGCATAAACTCTACTTTCTAGACTATTCTCTGTCGCTAAAAGGCCTATACTTAGCTTCGGACTGGCCCACCAGGTATGGGGAACAAATGGCCTTTCGTTCGATTCTGAGTCTGCAGGATTCAAAAGCTGGTATAGACTGGTAGCTCGGAGCGCCTCTCTCGTAGCGAGCGTTGACTGGAGACTTACTTGGCTGATGCGGCAGCTTAGGCAGTTCACTGTCAAGGGTTGTTTCGTGCTGCTGAGTGACCCTGCCAAGAAGGACGAATTGAACTTGGGGGCTCTCCTTTATAGTCCCCAGGGGCTTCGCGCCGTTCGGGGCAGACCCCGTACCTGGTTCCGAGTGATTGGACTATGTTCCGATCACTTAGATCGATTTCTCCAATACTGGAGTTGTTCCCTGATCGCTGGGCGGTCCCAGAGTGTCCGTTGGCCTTCCTTTGTCTTGGCTCCTGCTGGCGTCGAGGAGTCTGGCTTGGCCTTATTCACCTACATGTTTCGATTGTGCCCGGGGATCGCTCATTACTATGCAGATGGCTGCTGGTTTCAGTGCTGTCTGGGCTTTTGCAAGTTCTAATACACAGGATTTCTGCACTTGCTGGTTTTTGCCTGTGTTGGCTGAATTTCCCTGCAGCCTTTGCGGACCTCCATTTTAAGTCGGGAAGTGGCCAACCCAGGTGGCTACAACGGCCCATCCCCCCTGTGCACCGTGAACCCCCCCAGCGGCCACCCCATCATGGACCCCATCAGCGACCGCCCCCAGCCAACCAACCCCGGGGGACCCAAGTGCTACTTCTGCGGGCAGACAAAACACCCCCGGCAGCGCTGCCCGGCACGGAGCGCGCTCTGCAAGGCCTGTGGCAAGAAGGGACATTTCAAGAAGGATACTGCATCGCCACCCTCACCATCCAGGGCGTAGAGTTTGACGGCTTCCAGCTCTACGTCCTCCCCAACCTCTGCGCAGCCTTGCTACTCGGCCTGGACTTCCAGTGCAACCTCCAGAGTCTAACCCTGAAATTCGGCGGGCCCCTACCACCCCTTACTGTTTGTGGCCTCGCGACCCTTAAGGTCGACCCACCTTCCCTGTTTGCGAACCTCACCCCGGATTGCAAACCCGTCGCCACCAGCAGCAGATGGTACAGCGCCCAGGACAGGACCTTCATCAGGTCCGAGGTCCAGCGGCTGCTGCGGGAAGGCATCATCGAGGCCAGCAACAGCCCCTGGAGAGCCCAAGTGGTAGTGGCGAAAACCGGGGAGAAAAACAGGATGGTCGTTGACTACAGTCAGACCATCAACCGGTACGCGCAGCTCGACGCGTACCCCCTCCCACGTATATCTGACATGGTCAATCAGATTGCACAGTACCAGGTCTTCTCGACAGTGGACCTGAAATCTGCCTACCACCAGCTCCCCATCCATAAGGCGGACCGCCCATACACTGCGTTTGAAGCAGACGGCCGCCTTTACCATTTCTTTAGGATTCCATTCGGCGTCACCAACGGGGTCTCAGTCTTCCAACGGGAGATGGACCGAATGGTTGCCCGGTACGGGCTGCGGGCCACTTTCCCGTACCTGGACAATGTCACCATCTGCGGCCACGACCAGCAGGGCCACAACGCTAACCTTTCCAAACTCCTCCACACCGCCTCAACCTCACTTACAACAAGGAGAAGTGTGTGTTCAGCACAAACCGATTAGCCACCCTCGGCTATGTGGTTCACAACGGAGTTCTAGGGCCCGACCCCGGTCGCATGCGTCCCCTCATGGAACTCCCCCTTCCCCACTGACCCAAGGCCCTCAAACGCTGCCTGGGGTTCTTTTCGTATTACGCCCAGTGGGTCCCAAACTATGCGGACAAGGCCCGCCCACGCATTCAATCCACCGTTTTCCCACTGGCGGCCGAGGCTCACCAGGCCTTCAACCGTAACAAGGCCGACATCACCAAGGCCGCGATGCACGAGACGCTCCCCTTCCAAGTCGAGAGCGATGCAGCAGACGTCGCTCTGGCCACTACCCTCAACCAGGCAGGCAGGCCCGTGGCATTCTTTTCCCGCACCCTTCATGCCTACGAAATTCGGCACTCCTCCGTCGAAAAGGAGACCCAAGCGATCGTTGAAGCTGGGCGGCAATGGAGGCATTATCTGGCCGGCAGGAGATTCACTCTCCTCACTGACCAACGGTCGGTTGCCTTCATGTTTAACAACACACAGCGGGGCAAGATCAAAAATGATAAGGTCTTGCGGTGGAGGCTCGAGCTCTCCACCTACAATTACGAGATTTTGTATCGCCCCGGTAAGCTCAACGAGCCCCCCGATGCCCTGTCCCGAGGTCCATGTGCCAGCGCACAAGTGGACCGACTCCGGACCCTGCACGACGATCTCTGTCACCCGGGAGTCACCCGTTTTTACCACTTCATTAAGGCCCGGAGTCTGCCCTACTCCATCGAGGAAGTCAGGGCAATCACCAGAGACTGCCAGGTCTGCGCAGAGTGTAAACCGCACTTCTACCGGCCAGACCATGCGCGCCTGGTGAAGGCCTCCCGCCCCTTTGAACGCCTCAGCGTGGACTTCAAAGGGCCCTCCCCTCCACCGACCGCAACACGTACTTTCTTAATGTGGTCGACGCGTATTCCCGATTTCCCCTTCGCCATCCCATGACCCGATATGACGTCTGCCACCATCACCAAAGCCCTCAACACCAACTTTGCTCTGTTCGGCTTCCCCGCCTATGAGTCATATATATGTATAGATGGTTGGGGCTGGTTTAGCACACTGGGCTAAATCGCTGGCTTTTAAAGCAGACCCAGGCAAGCCAGCAGCACGGTTCAATTCCCGTACCAGCCTCCCCGAACAGGCGCCGGAATGTGGCAACTAGGGGCTTTTCACAGTAACTTCATTTCAAGCCTACTTGTGACAATAAGTGATTTTCATTTCATTTTTCATTTTCATGGTGTCTGTGCATGTATGCGTGCACGCGAGTGCCCGTGCGTGTGTTTGCACATGGATCGGTATGCGTGTCTATTTGTGTGCACACACATGTGTCTGTGCTCCGGTTTCCTCCCACGGTCCAAAGATGTGCAGGTTAGGTGGATTGGCTCGGCTAAATTGCCCCTTTGTGTCCAAAAGGTTAGGTGGGGGTACAGGATTAGGGCAGGGAGGGGGGGTGGAAATGGACCTAGGTCGTGTGCTCTTTCAGACGGTCAGTGCAGACGCGACTGGCCAAATGGCCTCTGTCTGCTCTGTAGTGATTGGAAGGTGTGTTCCCTGCGGGCTGCCGCTTCACTCTGGCAGTTTCCCGCGCGAGCGACCTGTGGCGATATGCATTTATTAATACACGTGTCCTGCTGCAGCTACTGAGACTCGATGTGAATACACGTCATTTCCTCCCCTTTTGAAATCGAACGTCCCCCCAAAAAATTGAAACACGTGTGACATGAACAGTATTCAAATCCGCTGATCATCAAGTCGGACGGTGTGGAGGTCGTCTCTCTCGGAGTGGTGATCGTGAATTGGCGTTTGCTCCTTTACATTCGTTGAAACGTCTGGTGTTTTCCCCTTGGTCCGAACGTCATCAGTGGTTATTTTGGCCGGGTCTCGAACTGTACCCCAACATCAACTCTGGTGCTTGATCGAAGGTGGGGTGTCGGTGTCAGGATTGTAGGAAGGTTCAGGTCAGGACTTCGTACAGTTGGATCCGAATGTTTCAGCGGGTTCCATATCCGGCGGACCAGATTTCAGGCCATCGGCCTCCTCCAGGTGACATCATCTCTGGTCTGGATGGTACACGAGTCAGGCCCAGTCTGTGCAAGGATCGAGGCAGGAAGCCATTCTTCTCCAGTGGGGTAATTCCTGGCCCAAAACTCCTTATCCTTGATGGAAGACACTGCCTGTGGTTTAAAGAGTTTTGGTGTACACTGCGCATTGCCTGTGGTTTAAAGAGTTTCGGTGTACACCGCACACTGCCTGCGGTTTAAAGAGTTTTGGTGTACACTGCACACTGCCTGTGGTGTAAAGAGTTTTGGTGTACACCGCACACCGCCTGCGGTTTAAAGAGTTTCGGTGTACACCGCACACTGCCTGTGGTTTAAAGAGTTTTGGTGTACACTGCACACTGCCTGTGGTTTAAAGAGTTTTGGTGGAAACCGCACATTGCCTGTGGTTTAAAGAGTTTTGGTGTACACTGCACACTGCCTGTGGTTTAAAGAGTTTTGGTGTACACCGCACATTGCCTGTGGTTTAAAGAGTTTCGGTGTACACTGCACACTGCCTGTGGTTTAAAGAGTTTTGGTGTACACTGCACACTGCCTGTGGTTTAAAGAGTTTTGGTGTACACCGCACACCGCCTGTGGTTTAAAGAGTTTTGGTGTACACTGCACACTGCCTGTGGTTTAAAGAGTTTTGGTGTACACCGCACACTGCCTGTGGTTTAAAGAGTTTTGGTGTACACCGCACACAGCCTGTGGTTTAAAGAGTTTTGGTGTACACCGCACACAGCCTGTGGTTTAAAGAGTTTTGGTGTACACCGCACACCGCCTGCGGTTTAAAGAGTTTTGGTGTACACTGCACACTGCCTGTGGTTTAAAGAGTTTTGGTGTACACTGCACACTGCCTGTGGTTTAAAGAGTTTTGGTGTACACCGCACACAGCCTGCGGTTTAAAGAGTTTTGGTGTACACCGCACACTGCCTGTGGTTTAAAGAGTTTTGGTGTACACCGCACACAGCCTGCGGTTTAAAGAGTTTTGGTGTACACCGCACACTGCCTGTGGTTTAAAGAGTTTTGGTGTACACCGCACACTGCCTGTGGTTTAAAGAGTTTTGGTGTACACCGCACACTGCCTGTGGTTTAAAGAGTTTTGGTGTACACCGCACACTGCCTGTGGTTTAAAGAGTTTTGGTGTACACCGCACACTGCCTGTGGTTTAAAGAGTTTTGGTGTACACCGCACACTGCGGGATGTTTTTCATTGTATTGACAGTGCCATAGAAATGTGTGTTGTTGCATTAGCCGTGTGCTGAGATCACCCTCTGCTCTGTGTGCTCCAGGGAGGCCGACGTTCCATCCGTCACCCCCCAGCGTGCCGCCTGCCAGGATGAAGCAACGCGTCTACCCGCCGCCCGCTGTTCCCCTGCCTGAGCCCGTGCCACCGTCCACTTGGTCAGACCCTGTGAAGAGCCACAGCTGGAAGCCGAGCGAGAAGGAAACGCTGATGGTGGACTCGCCCTGTGAGTAGCGAGCCTGCCCCTTCCCACCCCACCCCCTCCCTCGGCGCTGATTGTGGGACATGTTCGGCAAAATATCCGCCGCTTAAAATTCACCCTCCTGACTTGTGCCTTGTAGATGGTGGACAGGCCTTGGAGGGGAGTCAGGAGGTGAGTTACTCGGCACTCTGGTAGCCACAGTATTTGTGCAGCCGGGTCAGGCCCAGGTTCTGGTCAATGGTAACCGCCCCCCCCCCCACCCCAGGATGGTGATAGTGGTTGCCGGGGGGATTCAGCGCTGCGAGTAGTAGTCGAGGGCCTTCTTCGCAACCTGGAGAGTGACCCTCTCGCCTCTGGAGGGAAAATCGCGACACATTCCGGAGGGAGGAGCCGCACCGGGGTTGGAGGTGACGCGCGATTGAACTTTGCGTGTCGCTTTTGTTTGACCAAAAAAAAAAATTGTTTTTTCCCCCCCCCCACCCCACCGTTGACCTCAGCCCCGAAGCCGGTATTACCAGGGCCCCCAACTCCGCCCCACAGCATGTCCACAGACGCCGGGAACTCGGGCTTCAGCGGCAAGGACAGTCTGAGCAAGGTAAGGAGGCGCGTCGCGGTACAGCACGGAACGAGGCCATTCGTCCCCTCGTGTACCCGCACTGGCTCAGGGGGTGGGGGGGCGGAGCGGCTGGGGGGGGGGGGGGGCGCAGAATGACGCGCGGTTGCTTCGTCCCAATTCCTCCCAAGCTTTTTCTTGCGGCCTGAAGCCCATAATGTCTCCGGCGCGAGACCCCGGAGTCTGAAAATTGGGGGAGGGGGAGTGGCGGGGGCGGGTGACGAGCTGGGGGGTGGGGGGGGGGGTGCAGTCACTTGAATGTGCTGGGAAGTGTTTGAGCTGCGAGATTTGCGGGCTACATTTTTTTTTTTTTTTTGCAACAGCAACAAGGCTCCGGAGGGCTGGCCGTGGCCGCCGTTCAAGAAGCATGCTGGGATTTCAAGGCGGCCTCTCAGCTCGTCAGCAGCCCATTGGTGCCCCCCCCCCCGCCCCCGCCCCCGCGGACTCCCTCCCCCAGAAACCCCAGCCTGTTACCCCAACGGGGGGTCACCATTTTGGGATAGGTGGTGGCCTGGTGGTGTTGCCGCCGGACCTGGAGACCCAGGGCAGTGGGTCAGGACACGGGGGACCCAGGTTCGAATCCCGCCAGGGCAAGATGGTGAAATCTGAACTGAATAAAAATCCCGAATTGAAAGTCGACCAAGTCTTTGGCCCATCGACTCGGCCCGACCCTCCGAAAAAGCACCCTACTTAGGCCCACTGCCCCGTCCTATACCCAAAACTCTCCATAACAAAGAACAGTACAGCACAGGAATAGAGCCTTCGTTCCTCCAAGCCTGCGTAGGCCATGCTGCCTGTCATGATATCCACATCAGCATCATTCTACCAGGAGATAGCTCAGAGCACAGAGCTCACAGCGTGCCACTCAGATATAGACCATGTGCTGAGTGCCTCTCTAAGATAGTGATAGGGCTGGGTCCACAGGTTAGCTGGTGAAACACTTACCCAAGCCAGCAGTTAGATGTAACCGGTGTTAAGATAATAAAACAGAGTTGTACCATCTACAGCCGTGTTGGATCATTTGTGCATCGGAACACCCAACACGACACTGCCGTCTGAACTTAAACCTTCTCCCCTTCCGGGGTCCGTCACCCTCTATTCCCATCTTATTCGTGTATTTGTCAGGACGCCCCTTAAACGTCACTGTTGCACCTGCTTCCACTACTCCTCCGGTAGCGAGTTCCAGGCTCCCACTACCTTCTGTAAAAGAAACGTCCCTCGCACACCTCCTCGAAACTTTGCCTCTCGCATCTTAAACCTATGTCCCTCCCCAGTAATTGACTCTTCCACCCTGGGGAAAAGCTTCTGACGATCCACTCTGTCCATGCCCCGCATAATTTTGTAGACTTCTTATAATAATCTTTATCATTGTCACAAGTAGGCTTACATTAACACTGCAATGAAGTTACTGTGAAAATCCCCTAGTCGCCACATTCCGGCGCCTGTTCGAGTACACGGAGGGAGAATTCAGAATGTCCAAATTGCTTAACAGCACGTCTTTCGGGACTTGTGGGAGGAAACCGGAGCACCCGGAGGAAACCCACGCAGACACGGGGAGAACGTGCAGACTCCTCACAGACCATGACCCAAGCCGGGAATCGAACCCGGGTCCCTGGCGCTGTGAAGCATCACTGGTTAGCACTATCAAGTCGTCCCTCAACCTCCGTCGTTCCAGTGAGAATAAACCGAGTTTATCCAACCTCTCCTCATAGCGAATGCCTTCCATACCAGGCAACATCCTGGTAAATCTCTTCTGCACCCTCTTCAAAGCCTCCACATCCTTCTGGTAGTGTGGCGACCAGAATTGAACACTATACTCCAAGTGTGGCCTAACTAAGGTTCTATACAGCTGCAACATGACTTGCCAATTTCTATACTCAATGCCCCGGCCAATGAAGGCAAGCATGCCGTTATGCCTTCTTGGCTACCTTCTCCACCTGTGTTGCCCCTTTCAGTGACCTGTGGACCTGTACACCCAGATCCCTCTGCCTGTCAATACTCTTAAAGGTTCTGCCATTTACTGTATATTTCCCACCTGTATTAGTCCTTCTAAAATGCATTAACTCATGTTTGTCCGGATTAAATTCCATTTCTTTGTCCAAGTCTCCAACCGATCTATATCCTGCTGTATCCTCTGACAATCCTCATCGCTACCCGCAATCCCACAAATCTTTGTGTCATCCGCAAACTTACTAATAAGACCAGCTACATTTCCTCTAAATCATTTACATGTACTACAAACTGGAACAACGGAGGTTGAGGGGCGACTTGATAGTGCTAACCAGTGATTCTTCACTGCACCAGGGACCCGGGTTCGATTCCCGGCTTGGGTCACTGTCTGTGTATATATATTATATATACTACAAAGGTCCCAGCACTGATCCCTGCGGAACACCACTAGTTCAGCCCTCCAATCAGAAAAGCATCCTTCCATTGCTACTCTCTGCCTTCTATGACCGAGACAATTCTGTATCCATCTTGCCAACACCTCTGATCCTGTGTGACTTCACCTTCTGTATCAGTCTGCCATGAGGGACCTTGTCAAAGGCCTTACTGAAGTCCATGTAGACAACATCCACTGCCCTTCCTTCATCAGTCATCCTCGTCACTTCCTCAAAAATCTTGATCAAGTTAGTGAGACATGACCACCCCTTCACAAAACCATGCTGCCTCTCGCTAATACGACCCCTTGCTCCCAAATGGGAGTAGATCCTGTCTCTAAGAATCCTTTCCAATAATTTCCCTACCACTGAGGTAAGGCTCGCCTGGATTCTCCTTGCTACCCTTCTTAAACAAAAGAACAACATTGGCTATTCTCCAGTCCTCTCGGACCTCACCTGTAGCCAATGATGACATAAATACTTCTATCAAGGCCCCAGCGATTTCCTCTCTTGCCTCCCTCAGTATTCTGCGGTAGATCCCATCAGGCCTTGGGGACTTAACTACCTTAATGTTTTTCAAGACGCCAAACAACTCTTCCTTTTTGATCTCAATGTGACCCGGACTATCTACACACCCTTCCCCAGACTCAGCATCCATCAAGTCCTTCTCTGGTGATGCAAAGTACTCATTCAGTACCTGCAAATCTTTGGACACTAAGGGTAAATTTAGCATGGCCAATCCACCTAACCTGCACATTTTTGGACTGTGAGAGGAAACTGCATCACCCGGAGGTAACCCACGTAGACACTAGGCGGGTGGGGGAGGACATGTAAACTCCACACAGTCACCCAAGGCCTGAATCGTACCCGGATCCCTGGCGCTGAGGGGCACCCTGGCTGACAACTATGCCACCATGTCTGTAAGGCCTACCTCTTTAACAAAGCCTTGGTTGTCTGACTTTCTGTCTCTTTATGTGACTCAGGATCACTTGGTTTTATGCGACTCCTGCGACGTAATCTCAGCGCGTTGCGTTAGGTTAAGGGTGCTAGTTAAATGTAAGTTCTTCCCATTTGAGAAACATTAAAAAGTACATCTGGAACATGCGCCCTGCCACAGCCAGCTTCCTGCTTTACAAAACGACAAGCGTCACTGTCTGGGGACACACGTCACTGGAGACAGAATACCTGCTGTCTCTGACTAGTCTAAAGGACACAGCTGGCAGAATAATATATTGGGGGTGAGATGGGACGTTCCCGTTCTAAATGAACAGTGTGTCCTCTGTATAGCCAAGGGAGTTTTCTGAGGACTTTACCAGCATGCACGTATAATGTTTACAGCTCTTTATTTTCTTTTTCCTTCTCTCTCCCCCCCCCCCCCCTCATCCTCCCCTCTGCCACACTCCCTCCCCCTCCTCGCCGCGCTCTCTCATGCCCCACCCCCGCGCATTCTGACAGGCCTCGTCACGCCCGCCGTCCTCCTCGTCCGTGGACAAGTACCTGTTTTATTGGCCGCTGCACGAGCTCAAGAAGGGAACCGACAACTTTGCGGAGAGTCAGAAGATCGGCGAAGGGGGCTTTGGCTGTGTGTACCGCGCGGTGATGCGGCACACCGAGTACGCTGTCAAACGGTTGAAGGAGGTA